>NC_069499.1:875842854-876142854 GCF_027579735.1 Bombina bombina
GCAGAAATAACGTGCACCTTCTTCACAGCAAAAATGTTATAAAATAAAACGGGACATAATCACGAAAGAAAACTTTTGGGTTTCAGAAAAAACAAACAATTTTCAGATTCATTTCTATTATCACATTTTGTTTCATTCTCTTTGTATCCTTTGTTTAAGAAGAGCAATGCTCTACTGGGGCCTAGCTGAACACATTGGGTAAGACAGTTACAAGCAGCTAGCTCACAGCAGTGCATTATTCTGAGCTTACCTATGTATGCTTTTCAACAACGGATACCAAGAGAACAAAGCAAATTAGATAATAGATAATATTGCATGTTCTTTCTGAATCATGAAAGTTTAATTTTGACTTTACCATCCTTGTAATGCCATTGCTCCCCTGTAAATCTATGTACACAGAATTAACCCATAGTAAGTTTCAAGAAGCTCACTGAATACAAGATTGTTTGGCATTGAAAACATATGCACAAGGATCTAAGTGTGATTTAGATAGAGCAGGCAATTTTTTAAGCATCTAATTTACTCATATTCACCATTTTTCTTTGTTCTCTTACGCCTAGATTTAGAGTTTTGTCGGTAACGACCCGCGTAGCTAACGCTGGCTTTTTTCTGGCCGCACCTTTTAAATACCTCTGGTATTGAGAGTTCACAGAATGGCTGCATTAGGCTCCAAAAAGGGAGCGTACAGGCATATTTGCCGCCACTGCAACTCTCGATACCAGAGTTGCTTACGGACGCGGCCAGCTTCAAAAACGTGCTCGTGCACGATTCCCCCATAGAAAACAATGGGGCTGTTTGAGCTGAAAAAAAACCTAACACCTGCAAAAAAGCCGCGTTCAGCTCCTAACGCAGCCCCATTGTTTCCTATGGGGAAACACTTCCTACGTCTGCACCTAACACTCTAACATGTACCCCGAGTCTAAACACCCCTAACCTTACACTTATTAACCCCTAATCTGCCGCCCCCGCTATCGCTGACCCCTGCATATTATTTTTAACCCCTAATCGGCCGCTCCGTACACCCCCGCCACCTACATTATCCCTATGTACCCCTAATCTGCTGCCCTAACATCGCCGACCCCTATATTATATTTATTAACCTTTAATCTGCCGCCCCCAACGTCGCCTCCACCTAACTACACTTATTAACCCCTAATCTACCGACCGGACCTGAGCGCTACTATAATAAATGTATTAACCCCTAATCTGCCTCACTCCCACCTCAATAACCCTATAATAAATAGTATTAACCCCTAATCTGCCCTCCCTAACATTGCCGACACCTAACTTCAAGTATTAACCCCTAATCTGCCGACTGGAGCTCACCGATACTCTAATAAATTTATTAACCCCTAAAGCTAAGTCTAACTTTAACCCTAACACCCCCCTAAATTAAATATAATTTAAATCTAACGAAATAAATTAACTCTTATTAAATAAATTATTCCTATTTAAAGCTAAATACTTACCTGTAAAATAAACCCTAATATAGCTACAATATAAATTATAATTATATTATAGCTATTTTAGGATTTATATTTATTTTACAGGTAACTTTGTATTTATTTTAACCAGGTACAATAGCTATTAAATAGTTAAGAACTATTTAATAGCTAAAATAGTTAAAATAATTACAAAATTACCTGTAAAATAAATCCTAACCTAAGTTACAATTAAACCTAACATTACACTATCAATAAATTAATTAAATACAATTCCTACAAATAAATACAATTAAATAAACTAACTAAAGTACAAAAAATAAAAAAGAACTAAGTTACAAAAAATAAAAAAATATTCACAAACATTAGAAAAAAAGTACAACAATTTTAAACTAATTACACCTACTCTAAGCCCCCTAATAAAATAACAAAGACCCCCAAAATAAAAAAATGCCCTACCCTATTCTAAATTACAAAAGTTCAAAGCTCTTTTACCTTACCAGCCCTGAACAGGGCCCTTTGCGGGGCATGCCCCAAAGAATTCAGCTCTTTTGCCTGTAAAAAAACACATACAATAACCCCCCCAACATTACAACCCACCACCCACATACCCTTAATCTAACCCAAACCCCCCTTAAATAAACCTAACACTAAGCCCCTGAAGATCTTCCTACCTTATCTTCACCTCGCTGGGTATCACACCGATCTGTCCTGGCTCCAAAATCTTCATCCAAACCAAGCGGCTGAAGAGGTCCAGAAGAGGCTCCAAAATCTTCATCCTATCCGGGAAGAAGAGGCGATCCAGACCGGCAACCATCTTGATCCAAGCGGCATCTTCTATCTTCATCCGATGAGGACCGGCTCCATCGTGAAGACCTCCAGCGCGGATCAATCTTCTTCCGACGACGTCCAACTGAAGAATGACGGTTCCTTTAAGGGACGTCATCCAAGATGGCGTCCCTCGAATTCGATTGGCTGATAGGATTCTATCGGCCAATAGGAATTAAGGTAGGAAAATTCTGATTGGCTGATGGAATCAGCCAATCAGATTCAAGTTCAATCCTATTGGCTGATCCGATCAGCCAATCAGATTGAGCTCGCATTCTATTGGCTGTTCCGATCAGCCAATAGAATGCGAGCTCAATCTGATTGGCTGATAGATAAGAATTTTCCTACCTTAATTCCGATTGGCTGATAGAATCCTATCAGCCAATCGGAATTCGAGGGACGCCATCTTGGATGACGTCCCTTAAAGGAACCGTCATTCTTCAGTTGGACGTCGTTGGAAGAAGATTGATCCGCGCTGGAGGTCTTCACGATGGAGCCGGTCCTCATCGGATGAAGATAGAAGATGCCGCTTGGATCAAGATGGTTGCCGGTCTGGATCGCCGGATGATGGATGTCTAGCCCCCGCTTGGGTTGGATGAAGTTTTTGGAGCCAGGACCGATCGGTGTGATACCCGGTGATTTGAAGATAAGGTAGGAAGATCTTCAGGGGCTTAGTGTTAGGTTTATTTAAGGGGGGTTTTGGTTAGATTAGGGGTATGTGGGTGGTGGGTTGTAATGTTGGGGGGGTATTGTATGTGTTTTTTTACAGGCAAAAGAGCTGAATTCTTTGGGGCATGCCCCGCAAAGGGCCCTGTTCAGGGCTGGTAAGGTAAAAGAGCTTTGAACTTTTGTAATTTAGAATAGGGTAGGGCATTTTTTTATTTTGGGGGTCTTTGTTATTTTATTAGGGGGCTTAGAGTAGGTGTAATTAGTTTAAAATTGTTGTAATTTTTTTCTAATGTTTGTAAATATTTTTTTATTTTTTGTAACTTAGTTCTTTTTTATTTTTTGTACTTTAGTTAGTTTATTTAATTGTATTTATTTGTAGGAATTGTATTTAATTAATGTATTGATAGTGTAGTGTTAGGTTTAATTGTAGATAATTGTAGTTATTTTATTTAATTAATTTATTGATAGTGTAGTGTTAGGTTTAATTGTAACTTAGGTTAGGATTTATTTTACAGGTAATTTTGTAATTATTTTAACTATTTTAGCTATTAAATAGTTCTTAACTATTTAATAGCTATTGTACCTGGTTAAAATAAATACAAAGTTACCTGTAAAATAAATATAAATCCTAAAATAGCTATAATATAATTATAATTTATATTGTATCTATATTAGGATTTATTTTACAGGTAAGTATTTAGCTTTAAATAGGAATAATTTATTTAATAAGAGTTAATTTATTTCGTTAGATTTAAATTATATTTAATTTAGGGGGGTGTTAGTGTTAGGGTTAGACTTAGCTTTAGGGGTTAATACATTTATTAGAATAGTGGTGAGCTCCAGTCGGCAGATTAGGGGTTAATACTTGAAGTTAGGTGTCGGCGATGTTAGGGAGGGCAGATTAAGGGTTAATACTATTTATTATAGGGTTATTGAGGCGGGAGTGAGGCGGATTAGGGGTTAATAACTTTATTATAGTAGCGGTGCGGTGCGGTCCGCTCGGCAGATTAGGGGTTAATAAGTGTAGGCAGGTGGAGGCGACGTTGAGGGGGGCAGATTAGGGGTTAATAAATATAATATAGGGGTCGGCGGTGTTAGGGGCAGCAGATTAGGGGTACATAAGGATAAAGTAGGTGGCGGTCGGCAGATTAGGGGTTAATTATTGTAGGTAGCTGGCGGCGACGTTGTGGGGGGCAGGTTAGGGGTTAATAAATATAATATAGGGGTCGGCGGTGTTAGGGGCAGCAGATTAGGGGTACATAAGTATAACGTAGGTGGCGGTCGGCAGATTAGGGGTTAAAAATTTTTAATCGAGTGGCAGCGATGTGGGGGGACCTCGGTTTAGGGGTACATAGGTAGTTTATGGGTGTTAGTGTACTTTAGAGCACAGTAGTTAAGAGCTTTATAAACCGGCGTTAGCCCATAAAGCTCTTAACTACTGACTTTTTTCTGCGGCTGGAGTTTTGTCGTTAGAATTCTAACGCTCACTTCAGACACGACTCTAAATACCGGAGTTAGAAAGATCCCATTGAAAAGATAGGATACGCAATTGACGTAAGGGAATCTGCGGTATGGAAAAGTCGCGGCTGCAAAGTGAGCGTTAGACCCTTTCCTGACTGACTCCAAATACCGGCGGTAGCCTAAAACCAGCGTTAGGAGCCTCTAACGCTGGTTTTCACGGCTACCGCCAAACTCTAAATCTAGGCCTTAGTATCTTTATTTGAAAAAGAATGTAAGCTTAGGAGCCAGCCAATTTTTGGTTCAGCACATGGGTAGAGCTTGCTGATTGGTAGCTAACTGTAGCCACCAATCAGTGAGTGCTACTCTGGCTGCTGAACTAAAAATGGGCTGGCTCCTCAGCTTACATTCCTACTTTTTCAAATAAAGATACCAAGAGAATGAATATAATTTCATAATAGGATTACATTAGAAAGGTGCTTAAAATTGTCTTAAAATCATGAAAGAAAAAAATTGGGTTTCATATCTCTTTAAAAAGTAAATATAATGTTATTGTTTTAGTTAAAACTATTTAAATTGTTATTATTTAGGTCATGGTTATTTTTCTTTAGTTAAATAAATTATTTAAATTGTCATTATTAAGGTAATCATTAATTGTATCTATCCAATAAAGTACAGCTGAAATGTAATTAATTTTAATATCTATCTATGTATATTTAATGACATGTAACCAAATCAGTAATGGTATAATTTGAGTGCCAAACAAGTAAAAATGTATTTTACCTGCTGGAGTGTATTACATTACTTACAAATAGCTCCTTTACCTTTCTATCTGCATTTAAAATAGCTGATATTTTATGTCTGCTAAATAACGGCTAGATTTGGAGTTTGGCGGTAGATGGCCTGCTAACGCTACGCGTGGTTTATGTCTAACACACGGCATGACTCCGGTATTTAGAGTTCAAAAAAGACCATCTAACGATGCTCCTAACGCGTGTATGTCACACGCGGAATACTGCCCGCGTTAGACAGTCTCCCATAGAGATCAATGGAAAAGCAAAAAAATAGCTTTTTTCACCTAACACTCGATCTCGCGAGAAATACGCACAGCTCGGTCATATGACGCATACCACATCATGCACAACAATAACACGCCGCAAATGTCACAACAACAATCAATCAAAAGCACACAAGCATTACACATTCACAAGCGGGTGGATTTTTAATAAAATTTAATACGGGGAATACGCATATACTTTAAGATGCGGAAATTCGCAAAATAACAACAAGGAATAAAAATATATACATACACTAGAAAAATAATCGCATTCAATATCATTATATATTAGGACAAACATACATATACAACACTTCACTAATACCACACCATCGCAAATTCACATTTAAACAGAATACTATTGGACAATGTTATAGAAAACGACCACTATGACATCATCGCATTCTACACATTCCACAAATACTAACTCCAAATGAGCATGCGCAAATTCACACAACTAATACACATTGCACTAATATTAATTGCTAATAAAGCACACCTGAACACAATTTACAACGGAAATTGGTACATCATTAAACATTTACACAGGGTATATAAGCAGCACACAAGCATGGCTTCTTTGACTGTGTTGCTGGTGGGTCTTTGGAGATTGGAGGTTTAAGATTAGAGAGTTTGTGCATTATTGTGAGTGAGTTAGTGTTAGCGTGAGAGAGTCAGTTGTTAGTGTTATCGTGAGTGAGTTAGTGGGAGTTAGTGGGAGTGGGAGAGAGTCAGTTAGTGGGAGCGTGAGTGAGTTAGTGGTAGTGGGAGTTGTTAGTGAGAGTTGTTAGTGAGAGTTAGTGCTAGTGTGAGTCAGTTAGTGGTAGTGGGAGTTAGTGAGAGTTAGTGGGAGTGTTTGTTAGTGAGAATTAGTAGTAGTGTGTTAGTGAGAATTAGTAGTAGTGTGAGTTAGCGAGCGAGTGATTTTTCTGTACACTTAACACATTTACATGCAAACACATTCAATACATACATACACTTATCAATAACACTACATACACTCCATACCCCAAACCCCCTCATACTACACTCCATACCCCATTCCCTGTAGTCCCATTCCCTTTCATCCCATTTACTCTTATCCCATACCCCATACCCATCCCATACCCATCCCCTAGTTACATTTAGTTTACATATCCTCCTTTTAGTCTTCTTCTTCTTTTGGTTTATTTAAATACTCCTTACCCTCTTTGTTTTTTTAGATACCTCTCACACTTTCAGCACTTTTTTTGTCTTTTTAGTTCTTTATTTTGACCCCCTTTCATTTCATCACACTCACTTTTTGTTTGATTATTTGGGGTTTAGTTTAGGGAACAGATGGAGGGCAGGCAGGGGAGAGGTAGAGGGGGGAGGAGAGGGAGGGGGAGAGGAACAGGGCAGGAAGGGGGGCAGGAAGGGGGGCAGGAAGCGGGGGTGGAAGCGGTGGGTGGACCCAGCCACTTGGTTCAAGATGAACAAGTGGCTGGGCCCAGTGGCGGACAGAGTAGGGCTTCACAGTCCGGGAAACAGAGGGCATCGTCACAGGGGAAGGCCAAGGCGACTAGGGAGGCGAGGTTTTAGATGGAGGAGAAGGAGGCCCTCGTAGAGGCCTATATGGCCAGGTATAGGAGGCTGCAGCACCAGAAGACTACCCCGACTGAGAAGAGGAGGCTCTGGAATGAGATAAGGAATGCAGTCAATGCAGTGGGTGGCCGGAACAGAGATATGGACTCTATAAAACATCGCTACCGGGACTGTAAGATGGATCTCAAGAAAAAGTTAAGCCTGGAGGCCCGACATTCCGCAGGAACCGGTGGCGGCCCTGCCCTGGAAATCGAGTACTGCCGATGGGAGGAAATGTTGCGGCCCAGCATCTCCGAGGTGGATGTAGTCGGTATCAGAGGAATTGATACCGGGAACCTGCCATTCTCATCTGACGGTAAGCTCATTGAAGAATAAATTCACATACGAATGTATTTCAAGGGACACTATACGCAAACCTTTACTTTCATGATTGAGGTAGCGAATACAATTTGACAAAACATTCAAATGTACTTATATTACCTAATTTGAATCATTCTTGAGATATATTTTAATGAAGAAATAGCCATGCACACGGTGAAAGAATTACAGGAGGCAGCTATATTCAGCTAACAATCAGCATCTTCTAAGCATATTTAGATATGCTTTTCAGCAAAGAATATCCAGAGAATGAAGCTAATTAGATAAGAAAAGTACATTAGAAAGTTGATTATAAATGTATGCTTCTAAATCATGAAAGATAAAACATTGGGTTTCATGTCCCTTTAAGGATCAGATTAATGCTATAACGTTGTTTACACGCATTCAATTACTTTGCGGTTACATCAGTATCTAGGCTTTAGGTTAGGTGTGCATTTAAACAGACTGAAAACAAACGCTAAAACATTCAGATTGACCAGAGATATCACAAACACGGTTTAGAAAATGCGGAAATCATATTGATTGTTAGATTTCAAAGTGGATTAATGATTCTGCATTTGTAATTGTATCGTAAGCTAAGTCATTTAAAGCTTCATTTGCAAATATACTAATAGATACAATTTTTATTTTTTAAAATATACAGAGTCTGGGGAGGAGGCAGCACAACAAATACAGCCTCCTCCATCTCCCCGGGATGAGAGTGGTGGGGAGGAATTTCCACTTCGGAGGGAAGAGGCCCCCCGTGACGAAGAGGGCACGGAAGCAGATGAAGAGGCCCCGGAAGCAGAGGAGGAGGCCGCGGAACCAGAGGCCCCTCAAGGACCCGCACACCGCCGTGCACGGGCACCCCGCCATGCACGGGTACCCCGCCATACACAACAAGAGGAAATAGCGGAGGTGCAGGTTCTACTGGACTATATAGACCAGATGCGTAACTCCCGGATACAAAATATCGAAGGCCGAACTCGAATTCTTGATGGACAAAACCAAATAATTGAAGGCCAAAACCAAATAATAAACATACTTAATAGAATAGAACAAGGGCAAAACAGAATCATTAATCTACACCAAGAGATGTTTCATTTTTTCTGGGAGGCGCATGCTGGTCTGCCTCCTGGTCCGCCTCCTGCTGCTGGGCCTCCTGCTGCTGGGCCTCCTGCTGCTGGGTCTCCTGCTGCTGGGCCATCTTCTCCTGCCGGCCCATCTTCTCCTGCCGGCCCATCTTCTCCTGCCGGGCCATCTTCTCCTCTTCAGCCATCTTCTCCTCTTCAGCCATCTTCTCCTCTTCAGCCATCTTCTCCTCTTCAGCCATCTTCTCCTCCTCAGCCATCTTCTCCTCCTCAGCCATCTTCTCCTCCTCACCTTGGTCGTCCCAGTACTCTTCCTTCCACTCTTCCCACAACATCTCCAAGGAGAACTCGTGAGAGTCGGCAGTTGCCCCTCCCAGAGCCTCAGCCCCGTGGGAAGAGGGGAAGGAAGAGGAAGTAAGTATTTGTTTTCATGTTTAATGTTTTTTTTATTTAATGTGTAATGGATAGGTATGTGATGATGTGGTTTTCATACACTTGTGGACCACACTCTGTATATAATCTACTTCTATGGGACCGGGTCCATGGAGGCAGATTGTTTGCAGAGTGTGGGTTATAAGTGTGTGAAAACCACATCATCACATACCTATCCTTGTTCATGATATTGATTGGTTTCTGTGATGTGATGTCCAAACTGTTTCCCGAATCGCAAACAAAATTACCATTACAATTATCCATGATGGCATATTACTGTTTGAATGCCAATAACACAGCTTAAAGGGAGAGTCAGAAAATTATTGATTACAAAGAAAACACTGTATTACGCATTATCAAGTTGGAAACAACAAAACATGGAGAAATACGTGTGACTTATGTGCTTACCCTTGTATCTATGACTATGAAAAATGACCACTTATTTGTTGTTCTGACATAACAACATTTTAGATATCAATGATCAATACATGGTAAATAATATGCTGTATGAGCACAAGGTTTTACATATACAAATGCTATCCAAATGCCCTCTAGTGGTCAAATTGTATAATGATTACATGCACTCTTCAAGCTCGAAGAAATGAGCACACAAACCTCATAGGTTTAGCTCGCAAATTAAAATAAACACAGACAAATGATTAATTGGTGAGAAACATTTGATATCATTGATATTACAAAATTGACTTTTAGAATAATGCAAAACATTATTTGTTTTCTAAACTGTCCCTTTAACAAAATTACATATGCTAACATATATTTGAAGATTGTTGGTATATCTACATGTACTTGTTCAAACAATACATTTGGAAATCAGATTTATATTGACGTGTTAAATAAAGTCTATTTTCTTAAAGAGACATTATTGTGTTAATTTATTTTTATAAAGACATTTGTTTTAACAATGAATATGGTTTAAAGTCCTTTTAGGAGTGGGGGGTGAAAATATGCTAACAATAATATATTTGGAGATTAACCAAGGTGGAACTCATACATGATACAAAAATAAACATTTGCATTAAAGGGACAGTATACTATATTTTTAACAGAACTGTATGTAATAGACACTACTAGAAACAACAAGATTAACATATACTGATATCAATATTACAAAGCTTTAAACACTTTCAAAGAAAATCGGGTTAGCTCTATTGAAAATATAGATGAACCCCCATTACAACCGTAAAACAAGACAATACACCATCATACACAAAACAGGAGAAAGCTGGAGATGGTACTCACATGAAACTTAGAGGCTTGGCGAGGAGTCTGAAAATTACTTACATTTTATTTGAACAGAAGCAAAATGAAACGTGTATTTGTTAAACAATGGACTATCTAACTAGAGAACAAATTAAAAGATTTGATTTATAATGTGAGTGTCTAATGAACCTTTAATAAAATATACAACGAAATTACATTTAGAAGAAGTCGGCATCATATATTTAGCATATGATAAAGATAAATGCATATTGATTACTTTATTCTAACACAATAGCGCATATTTATGAATTAGATATCTTTAACATTAAACACAACAATCATTTTTCAGAAAAAGGAACATATTGTTGACAAACATATTAAACAACATGGACTATAGAGATTTGCACTTGCCTCGAAATATCATATGCATGAAAACATTTTGCTTTCGTTCGTTTATTCAACCAGACATCCAGCAAAAGAGAATATGGTGGTCTTTATCAGCTACGGGTCAACAATGTAACATGATGCAAAAAATCCATATTCGCAAGGTTTTTAAAATTGGCTTCATTCACAAACGTGTTTAACGTGCACAAACAAATATTGCGGGACTACGTAATACAATCAGACGTTTTTTTACCTTTGCATGTGACGTCTTAATTAACATGGCGCTTCTTTGATCACGTAAGAATGCCATCCAATAAAAGGCACATTCTTGATCACGTAAGAACGCAAAAAAAAAGGCGCATCCTTGATCGCGTCAAAACGCCATCCAATAAAAGGCACATTCTTGATCACGTAAGAACGCAAACCAAAAAAAGGCGCATCCTTGATCGCGTCAAAACGCCATCCAATAAAAGGCACATTCTTGATCACGTAAGAACGCAAACCAAAAAAAGGCGCATACTTGATCGCGTCAAAACGCAATCCAATAAAAGGCACATTCTTGATCACGTAAGAACGTCAGTCAATACAAGGAATCATTGGACAGCCTGGCAGGTGACGTCTTAAGCAACATGGCGCATCCGAGATCGCTGAAAAACCGCAGCCAATACAAGGACTCAGTTGACAGCTTGGCATATCAATAAGAAACGTATTTATATTTTAGTAACTAGTATGTGTGTAGATTGCTATCTAGGAATGTCACGAAATCATGAATCATCTTTTCGGACTTGACTGTCCCTTTAACTATAGCTATGGTGTATATCTTTAACATTTAAAAGATACACATGAGAAATACATATGCCATTGATGTTTTAAGATATGTTTAGATTGTTTTGGAATAACAATAATGACACATGTATTGATTAAACGTGTCATTTATTCAAGTTGAAATATGGTCAGCCTACCTATAGCCATATATGGGAGGAGAAGTATTTTGTTAACATATTTGTTAACATGGACTGTGATGCACTGTGAAAATTACTTACATTTTATTTGAACAGAAGCAAAATGAAACGTGTATTTGTTAAACAATGGACTATCTAACTAGAGAACAAATTAAAAGATTTGATTTATAATGTGAGTGTCTAATGAACCTTTAATAAAATATACAACAAAATTACATTTAGAAGAAGTCGGCATCATATATTTAGCATATGATAAAGATAAATGCATATTGATTACTTTATTCTAAAAGATCATCTAAAATACGCGCATTACACACAGAGATTTATTGGGCTACACTTTTACAATACGATAGAATTGAAAATGAAATACATGTGCTGTCAACATTACAATAAGATTGTTTATTAATAAGATTATATGTCCTTGTTCATGTAAAAAGGACAAAAACGCTTTAGAAATGGAAATACATTCATTAACAATTGTGCTCACCATCACTTAAAGGGACATTATTTTGTTTTTAAAAAGAGGATACACATAGACAATACTATTTCAATAAAATGAACACTTTACAGGGATTATATCATTGTATCAATCCTCAGATCATTTGTTAAAGGTGCATCAATTCATGCAGAGTTTCTAAATACACACATGGATGTGAAAATTGAAATATACATATATACACAAATAACAATCTATATATACATATATAAAAGAATTACTATGCTAATCATAATCATGCAATGATAAAGCTTTGAGAAAAATATATAAAGACAAATAATAAAATTACATTGGAGATGTTAATCTTAAAGTCATTTACAATTGTATTACATATATGATTCTTGAAAATCCATTATTTTTGGTAGGTCCCTTTAAGGATCAACCAGATAAACTAGAGCTTCCAATCAATAAAATGAAGAATGAGGACAAAGAATCGTGCAATGACATGTCTTTTATTAGTATGTAAGAAAACATCAACAACGTTTATAAATTATCTTGTAAAAATAAGGAATATTTGAGCCATATGACAAGGTAACAGAGTGCATCACAGTCCATGAAGAGAGTTGCCAAGGGCCAGCATAGCCCCATTGGAGACATATGACAAGGTAACACAGTGCATCACAGTCAATGAAGAGAGTTGCCAAGGGCCAGCATAGCCCCATTGGAGACATATGACAAGGTAACACAGTGCATCACAGTCCATGAAGAGAGTTGCCAAGGGCCAGCATAGCCCCATTGGAGACATATGACAAGGTAACACAGTGCATCACAGTCCATGAAGAGAGTTGCCAAGGGCCAGCATAGCCCCATTGGAGACATATGACAAGGTAACACAGTGCATCACAGTCCATGAAGAGAGTTGCCAAGGGCCAGCATAGCCCCATTGGAGACATATGACAAGGTAACACAGTGCATCACAGTCCATGAAGAGAGTTGCCAAGGGCCAGCATAGCCCCATTGGAGACATATGACAAGGTAACACAGTGCATCACAGTCCATGAAGAGAGTTGCCAAGGGCCAGCAGAGCCCCATTGGAGACATATGACAAGGTAACACAGTGCATCACAGTCCATGAAGAGAGTTGCCAAGGGCCAGCATAGCCCCATTGGAGACATATGACAAGGTAGCACAGTGCATCACAGTCCATGAAGAGAGTTGCCAAGGGCCAGCATAGCCCCATTGGAGACATATGACAAGGTAACACAGTGCATCACAGTCCATGAAGAGAGTTGCCAAGGGCCAGCAGAGCCCCATTGGAGACATATGACAAGGTAACACAGTGCATCACAGTCCATGAAGAGAGTTGCCAAGGGCCAGCATAGCCCCATTGGAGACATATGACAAGGTAACACAGTGCATCACAGTCTATGAAGAGAGTTGCCAAGGGCCAGCATAGCCCCATTGGAGACATATGACAAGGTAACACAGTGCATCACAGTCCATGAAGAGAGTTGCCAAGGGCCAGCATAGCCCCATTGGAGACATATGACAAGGTAAAAGAGTGCAACAGGCACAACAATAAACTTAGAAAAAGGCCAAATGGCAACAAGAACAAAAACATCAACATGTGGACGGAGGATTCTTATCTGCGCCCTTGGAGCATCTCCAGATCCTCCACTTACTGGTCATCCTCTTCATCGTCCTGTGCATGTCCAGCTCCGGATTCAGGCCTTGAATTTAATAGCATGATCTGCCGCAGAGTCAAATCCTGAACCCGGAGCTGGGCCTGCATGGTGTCGTTCATCCCTCTCAGGACAGCTGCGTTCCTCAACACGGCCTGCTCTACTCGTGCTATACCTTCTAGCATGAGCCATGCTGAGTCACAGCCTAAAATAAAGAATAAATCAAATATTAAGGATAATTACACAATAGACGAAAAAATAAGCAAAGATACATTGTCATCATAAAGACAAATCATTCTTTACATCAATTTGTTTAAATTGATTCTTTACACATTAAATATGTTATTCAGACAGACCGAAATCATTAAAGGGACAGTTTACTCAAACATGTTGTCCCCTTTAATTGGTTTTCGATGATCCACTTATACAGCTTGAGTGTATCAAATCTTGTTAAAGGATTTACATTGTACTTACATTAGCAATTTAAATATTTTAATTATACTGTGGTAGGCACACCTATCCTTAAACATTTTGGCGTTGAGGACAAGCTGTGTAAACATAGCAACCTGAAGAAATTACATTCCCACTGGGTTAGACAAGAGATAATGTATCAACATTTGTACATAAATTGTTGGATCCAAGTAGTGGTGATTGGTATATGTAGTGATATCAAATTAAAGGGACACTGAACCTAAATATTTAATTGACTGATTCAGATAGAGCATGACATTACAAATATGAAAAAATTACACATATTCTTTAAATGTTAGAATTCTCTAGCTAGATTTTGAATGCAAGAATGTAGGTTTATAGGGCAGGCCATATTTGTTTATCAACTTTGGTTGTCCCTGCTGGTTGATGGATACATTCATCCAACAATAAAGAAATGATGTTCACAATTATTTTCTATTTAAAATTAATTCTAGGCATTTCTTTGTTTCAATAAAGATAGCAAGAGAATGAAGAATAATTCATAAGAGTAGTAAATTATACATTTGATTAACATTGCATGCTCTATTTGAATCACAATAGAAACAATTTTCCTTCAGTGTACCTTTAAGTATCTTATAATGTGGATTTTGAATGATACTTACAGCTGTGCCTGGGAAGGACAATCCGACACCCAGGACAATGAAGGTTGAGACAGGGGGGAGGGATGGGATTGTGTTGGGGAGGGATAGGATTGGGTTGGGGAGGGATGAGCTGCTGCTCCGGGGTAGGCCGTACAGCTGGGGAGTGGTGAGTTGGGGTCTGGGCAGCTGTACGGCCCATAATATGGGGAGAGCGGCGAAGGGGGGTGAATGGGCGTGTTTTGGGAGGGACAGGGAAGGGGCGTTTTTTGGGAGGGACAGGAAATGACAAATGGGAAGGGCCGGCAGGGGTCTGGGCCTGGGCAGGGGTCTGGGCATGGGCAGGAGTCTGGGCATGGGCAGGGGTCTGGGCCTGGGCAGTGGTCTGTGCCTGGGCAGGGGTCTGGGCCTGGGCAGTGGTCTGGGCATGGGCAGGGGTCTGGGCATGGGCAGGGGTCTGTGACTGGTCAGGGGACTGGGCAGGGGCGGAAACCAGATGACCAGAGGTGGAGGATCCATCTGAAAAAAATAATCCAAATATATTAACATCTCATACATCATGAAATCAAATCAACGCATTTCAAATTGATTATGTTTTCAATATACTTCGAAGTGTGTTTGAATTTCTAAACAATTATTAAATGAGGATATGGTATGCATATAGGCACTCAGATGAATATCAATGACTGTCTGTACAATTATAACATTATTATTGTGTTTTGGCCTGGAATATGCATGTGACATAATGATGGCATGAATAATAAATTTATAATAAAAAAAAAAACATATTTTCATGCTGCTTAATATAGAAAGGGGGCAGTAGTGTATTTGAACAGACAAATAATATTCCTTTTTAAAGTGCAAAAGCTGTAGACTTTGAATGTCTTCAATAAAATGATTTCCAATAAAGCAACATGTTGGAAACATGATAGATATATTTCACATACCATCAGACTTCAAGGCAGCCTCTTCCTCCTCCGTCACACTTGTTAAATCAATCTCTGTAAAACATAACATGTTGTGTACACGTTAAGATCAGATATTATAACATATGTTACTGTTGATCAAAGACACACATCAATGTTGCATTAAAGATATACACACCCAAAGTTATGATTTACATCATTTTGATGGAGCATACAAATGACATTTGATTTGTTATTCTCAATGATTCAGATTTTCAATGTATTGTTTGTATTAATTTTAAAATCATAAAAGCATAGTACATAGAACATTTAAGATTTCTCATGTGTGTATCACTTGATGACTGTTGTCAAAAATGAACATGGAAACAAACATATGCTATACATCTTCTGAATAACAAAGGTGTAGACTAAGAAAGTTTTAATTATTAATCTTTCAATATTCAAAGAAAATTAATATATAATCAGAGGAGTAAATTATATGTTTGTTTCAAATGTTATGCTTCATCAGAATCATGCTCATAATATTGATTACCAATACACCTTCAATGACATATAAATGAGTCAATGGACTTACCAGGAGACCGCAAAGGCGGCTCTGTGTCACTGCTGGATTCCTGTGGGCTCCCCACACCAACTCTCTCTATGAATGATATAGATATATATTAGTGGGATAGCACTAAATCACATCTGTAGCGAATTTTAAGAATAATCAACTTGAAAATGTGAAGAATAGAGCAGTCATTAAACAAAAAAATGCTTGATTGAATCAAGGGGATTCTGTTAAAAATGTTAAAAATGTTAAAAATGATGTATTGAACATATGTATTTCATATTTCATAATTTCTGACTATATTAGACATCAAACTCATCTCATACAATGCTATTGCATATCTAAATATACCCATTGATCAATGTTCTTAAAATAATACACACAAACCACATTTTGAATAACAGCTCTTGACAAATATAAACAAAGACATGTGGCACATCGAGCCATTTGTGCAATGTACAGTAATCTTGTTTAGGACACAACACATATTTATCACAATACAAAACCAAATTGATTAGTACAAATATGTAATCATGGTGCTGTTAGAGTATGCTGATATCTATAAAGTAACTCCAACAGTGAATATGTGAATTATAGATCAATATTGTCTAATCCAAAGAATGTAAAGATGAATGAATCTATTGTTTATTAAAGGGACACTGACATGATTTATTTCAATCATTGATTTCACTGTTCAAACTGTTCCAAATGATTTAACATTGACTCCTATTATAATTTGAATGTTGCTACATTTTAATCTTAAAGGCAGATAAGCAATATTGGATTCAATAAATATTGTTTGTTGAAGGTATCCACCAATCATCAATCAAAACCCAGGTTGGTCAACCAAAATTGAGCTGCAGATAAACGTACATTCTTGATTTTAAAATACATTTAGCAATAGAATATTTCACATATGATTATAGTATTATATTTAAATGTTGATTAATATTGCATGCTCTATCTGAATGACAACATTAATAATATTAGATCAGTATCCCTTTAATATAAAATTATATTGATTTGACAATGTTGGTGCTAATGAATTCTCTACTCCATATGTTGATGTAATGAATGGGATTGAGCATGCAATTCCAATCTAATATGTTATTTAAGGATATCCTAAGAATGATTTAATTTTCATCTATTAAAGGGACATGAAGCTCTAAATGTGTAATTGTATACTTTTTTAAACTATGTACTACTGTTATCTGAACACATGATTTTAACTTTTGGAAATATGCCAATTTATGCATAGAAAAACAGCCGGATAATACCAGTAATGCATTGTTTAACCTAAACCAAAATCCATTTATTTGTTTATGAACTAAAACAATAGACTGAACCAATGTAGCTCATAAAATGTTTAAACAAAACAATAAAATCACGTTTAAAAATAATTCTATGTAAAATTTAGTTGGCATGTCCCTTAAATGACGTGATCAATTTCAAAAATTGAATCTATATTTTTAAAATCTAAACATATGCAAAATTGTGTGTATTATTTAAAAATGTATACAAATAAGATTAAGCAATACACAAGGGAAGAATATAAATTGGACATTCAAAGAATCTTACATTAAAATTAAGACATCCAGAATAGATGGGATATCTTAAATTCAAAACAAAATCAGAGTAGTCTTACAATGTAATCCTATTTTTTGGTTTTATTTATTCTTATTTGAAAAAAGTTTTAAAATCCATTTTGAAGATACATATAAATATTGAACAATGTGGATTTAGTATGTAATGTTCTGTCCATGTTTCTAAGACAAATGTCAATTAAAATGAGACATACCATACTGTGACAAGCCCTGCCTTGAGGATCCAGCACCAACATCCAGATCTGTAATATATTAAATGAGGATTGGATATCATTAATACAAATCATGCCATGTTTAAAATCTTTACATTATTAGCAAATCAATTTAAAAATATTAATCCTTTGGTAGTCCCATGAGTTAATTGTTTCCTCAATTCAATTCCTGATAAATATATCCTGTACTCTTATTTTCAATCAGTTGTGTTGTTTACTGTAGCTTAAATTATTTTTTGTGTTATTTCATTCTCATCAATTGATGGGCATATGTTATAATTTATTTGGATTCTTCTTTTTTTATTATGTATAATATTGAAAATAAGAATACTGTATTCTTCACATATATAATAATTCACATTTCATTTTGACCAACATGTGTAAAGCAATGCCACTTACAGCAAACCCATGTTAACGTGTATGCGCAATTCCATTTTCGCGATCATTGCGCAATGATTCCAAGCGGAATTACGCATCCGTCATTTGACCAATATGTATAAAGCAATGCCACTTACAGCTAACCCATGTTAACGTGTATGCGCAATTCCATTTTCGCGATCATTGCGCAATGATTCCAAGCGGAATTACGCATCCGTCATTTGACCAACATGTATAAAGCAATGCCACTTACAGCTAACCCATGTTAACGTGTATGCGCAATTCCATTTTCGCGATCATTGCGCAATGATTCCAAGCGGAATTACGCATCCGTCATTTGACCAACATGTATAAAGCAATGCCACTTACAGCTAACCCATGTTAACGTGTATGCGAAATTCCATTTTCACGATCATTGCGCAATGATTCCCAGCGGAATTACGCATCCGTCATTTGACCAACATGTATAAAGCAATGCCACTTACAGCTAACCCATGTTAATGTGTATGCGAAATTCCATTTTCGCGATCATTGCGCAATGATTCCAAGCGGAATTACGCATCTGTCATTTGACCAACATGGATAAAGCAATGCCACTTACAGCTAACCCATGTTAAGGTGTATGCGCTATTCCATTTTCGCTCTGTGACGCATATTCTGTAGAGCGCAAGAAACATCATTCCTATTTCATGTGTCACTAATATAAAATCAGATATCTAAACATCATATGTAGTGTATGTTGTGAGATCTGTATAGGTTTAGTATCTGACTATATACACATTTTTAAAAAAAAAAAACAAATATTAAGATATTATATGAAGTTGGATAGTTACCTGGTTCAGATTCTCCATCATCTCCTCCCAGGCCACCGGACGGAGAAGCAGCTGCCCTGGCCCCCCGTCAGGACTTTCAGATCCCGCAGCTGGGAGGGAAGAAGAGGAGGCAGAGGATGGCGAGGATCTAAATCTTTTGGGGACCCGGAGATTGAGGAGCTCGCATAAAGTCACCTCATAAGGGAGTAGGTAGAGTTTCCGCGGGGCCTCTCTTTTGCCCCCTCTTTTACGGGCTTGTACCCAGTCCCTTATGAGGTTGACTTTTTTTGTTAAGCACAACCTCATATCTCCGAATCTCCTCATGATTTGATCCTGGCTCCTCTGGACGTCACACACCAATCTAACCGCATTGGTGATAGACTCCCAGAGGGCCGTCTTAACATGCGCATCTGTCAACCTCCTCTTGTTCCCAAACAGCTGGGGATAAAAGTCCTTGACGGCGTGGACCAGTGCAGCGCTCTCCTCCTTGGTGAAATTGGGAGCTGACATGCCTGCTCGGTTGGCTACTAAATATATTATAATAATATTAATATATAACACTGCCTGCAGGCATTAGAGAACTGACAAAGATGGCAACGTGTAATGGACTTTTATATGGTGAAGTAAACATGAGATGCACCATGGGACAAGTTATCTGTACATCTGATTGGATAAAAGTTTTAAATATTGTTAGAATGTCTGTGAGACCATCCTGACTCAAGTTGTGTTTGTGTGATGAACTCTGATTGGCCGTTCCTTAATGTTTCATATCTTAGTAACTTCCTTACACATACCTCCTGGTTTTGCTGTAACTTCATTTTTCATGTAGACTTATTTGTAACTCATGGGCCTGTCATGCGGATATGTGTGACGAAGATTTAATATCCGTGATCCGTTAAATATTAATGATTAAATTCTCTTTAAAATCTAATACTGTCACATTATTAAATGTTGTAGACATTTCTCGGTTTAATAACGGTCTGTTTCTTTAATACAAATACACATTTAATATTGTATGTCTTTATTGTTCATAAAATCCATTTCTTTACTTATTGTGAAGTATTGATATTGCTCTATTAAATGCATTTCATAATGCACATTGATTGTGTGCTATTGCGTGACATTAGACTCTAATGTTTAAAGATGCTAATCTGGGGTTTCAAGATGCGTTTCCCACGCAATATTTCTGAATGTTCAAATTCAGGTTATAATGTCAGTAACTTGGATAATCTGTTTATAAATGTTAAACTACAGGTTTGTTTGTTATTAGTAAATAAACCTCAAGCTTGTATTTGTCTGAACTGCTCATATATGTTATTGTGCAATGGCGTCTTTATTTTTAAATAGACATTACAACCAAACAATTGTATCAAATGATCTGTAGAGATAGAAAATTGTTTAGACTTTAAAATGTTACTCAATTTATCTTAGTATTTAGATATCCTCAACAGAAGAAATTTAAATGCACATGGTTGAGCCAATCACATATGGCATCTCTGTGCATCCACCAATCTTCATCTACTGAGCCTATCTCGATATGCTTTTCAAGCAAAGTATGTCAAGATAAGAAGAGAAGTAAATACACTCTTTAAATCTCTTAAAGGGACACTGTCCAAACAAATTTAGCGTTCGTGATTCAGATTGAGCATGAAATGTTAAACAACTTTATAATTTAATCCGATTCTCAAATGTTAAGAATTATCTTGTTATCTTTCTTTGCAAATCAATAATGATATTTTAGATTACGGACAATTTTTTCCCAAAACCTGGGTTGTCCTTGATGATTGTTGGATAAATTAATCCAACCAAAAAAACCAAGTTCTGTCCAGAGTACTGAAGCAAATAAATTATCTATTTAATGCCTTATTTTTAAAGTAATGATAGCAACATCACAAGGAGCATTCATAATATGAGACAATTTTTAAAGTTGCTTAAAATAGAATACTCATTCAGAATGTATAAATCATTAATTTTTTTGACTGTCTCCCTTTAAGTATATTTTGAGTTCATGTCCCTTTAAATAAACATTTCACAATAATGCTTGAAATATCCGAAACCTAGGCACCTTCCTTTTGCTAAATTAGTATAACATATGAGTAAAGCAAATTTAGATTAACTTCTGGATTGTTTTACACACTGACTGAAATATATATTGTAAAGGAGGTATTTCGGAGTCTTCAGCTTAGAGGGACATTAAGCTATATGTTATGTATGCATTTTGGATAAGATTATAATATTTGAACAACTTAATATGTTTTGGTATTCAATCATTAGATTGTAATTATATATATTCTTGGATTAAATACATATCTACATAGGCTATTTTGATGCTGATTGTTGGTTGCACATAGATGCCTTGTGTAATTGACTAAGATATGTGCATTGATGTATTTTTTTCAAAGTATACAGGGAGTGCAGAATTATTAGGCAAGTTGTATTTTTGAGGATTAATTTTATTATTGAACAACAACCATGTTCTCAATGAACCCAAAAAACTCATTAATATCAAAGCTGAATAGTTTTGGAAGTAGTTTTTAGTTTGTTTTTAGTTATAGCTATTTTAGGGGGATATCTGTGTGTGCAGGTGACTATTACTGTGCATAATTATTAGGCAACTTAACAAAAAACAAATATATACCCATTTCAATTATTTATTTTTACCAGTGAAACCAATATAACATCTCAACATTCACAAATATACATTTCTGACATTCAAAAACAAAACAAAAACAAATCAGTGACCAATATAGCCACCTTTCTTTGCAAGGACACTCAAAAGCCTGCCATCCATGGATTCTGTCAGTGTTTTGATCTGTTCACCATCAACATTGCATGCAGCAGCAACCACAGCCTCCCAGACACTGTTCAGAGAGGTGTACTGTTTTCCCTCCTTGTAAATCTCACATTTGATGATGGACCACAGGTTCTCAATGGGGTTCAGATCAGGTGAACAAGGAGGCCATGTCATTAGATTTTCTTCTTTTATACCCTTTCTTGCCAGCCACGCTGTGGAGTACTTGGACGCGTGTGATGAAGCATTGTCCTGCATGAAAATCATGTTTTTCTTGAAGGATGCAGACTTCTTCCTGTACCACTGCTTGAAGAAGGTGTCTTCCAGAAACTGGCAGTAGGACTGGGAGTTGAGCTTGACTCCATCATCAACCCGAAAAGGCCCCACAAGCTCATCTTTGATGATACCAGCCCAAACCAGTACTCCATCTCCACCTTGCTGGCGTCTGAGTCGGACTGGAGCTCTCTGCCCTTTACCAATCCAGCCACGGGCCCATCCATCTGGCCCATCAAGACTCACTCTCATTTCATCAGTCCATAAAACCTTAGAAAAATCAGTCTTGAGATATTTCTTGGCCCAGTCTTGACGTTTCAGCTTGTGTGTCTTGTTCAGTGGTGGTCGTCTTTCAGCCTTTCTTACCTTGGCCATGTCTCTGAGTATTGCACACCTTGTGCTTTTGGGCACTCCAGTGATGTTGCAGCTCTGAAATATGGCCAAACTGGTGGCAAGTGGCATCTTGGCCGCTGCACGCTTGACTTTTCTCAGTTCATGGGCAGTTATTTTGCGCCTTGGTTTTTCCACACGCTTCTTGCGACCCTGTTGACTATTTTGAATGAAACGCTTGATTGTTCGATGATCACGCTTCAGAAGCTTTGCAATTTTAAGAGTGCTGCATCCCTCTGCAAGATATCTCACTATTTTTGACTTTTCTGAGCCTGTCAAGTCCTTCTTTTGACCCATTTTGCCAAAGGAAAGGAAGTTGCCTAATAATTATGCACACCTGATATAGGGTGTTGATGTCATTAGACCACACCCCTTCTCATTACAGAGATGCACATCACCTAATATGCTTAATTGGTAGTAGGCTTTCGAGCCTATACAGCTTGGAGTAAGACAACATGCATAAAGAGGATGATGTGGTCAAAATACTCATTTGCCTAATAATTCTGCACTCCCTGTATTTAAAGACTGAATGTAATTCTATAGTACTTTCTAAATATGTTTAAATTCTTTGATGAATTATTGAAAAATCAATACACAATATACTTTGTGAATGTCCCTTTAAGGACAAAAACATTTGGAATGTTGATTTAACATTGTCAAAATAAACTGAAGGGGAATGAAAATTATATATAGATATGTGATGTCTAACCCAAGAGGTAAGATTTTAAAAACTACATAATATTAATAACTATAGTTAAATGACTCCACTAGAAAATTAAATTAACCTGGCATCCAATAACTAGCTTGTGAAAAATATCAAGTTAAATGACCTAACATTTATAAATGTAAAAATTAAAAGAATTTAGAAAATAATGTTTTGAGATACCTAAGGAAGATACAAGATCTTATAAAATTAGTTTTACATTCAACAACACTGTCACTTTAATGTAATTGAACCACTTCCCCTTCTTAAAAGTGAAAACAAATAATTTCTGTCAAATTTTGTCTACATATCCTAAATTATTTTAACATCTAAGAATTTTAAAAAAAAAGCATCGATGGATCTCACTCCCCAATTAATGTTAAAAAAGATAGTTTAATGTAATATTTTCGGAATCAGTGGATTTTCTAAAATTAATGCATTATTTGATCTTATGCATGTGCTTGTCAAATAGACAACTACCAGTCATGGGAGTCAAATTGTTTTTTATTGACAGATTATATGGATATTTATTATAATCTGTTCAAAAGAGTGTATTTAATAATAAAATGTTTATTATTACCATTTTAAAAATTTAAAGTTTCTGAAACAAAAACAAAAAAATATTCCTGGAAGTCATCAGATGACAATCTGAAATTAAAAAACAAAATTTTAACAAAGTTAATACACACGTTGTCAAATATTCATAAAATACATTTACAATCATCTTGTGTCTATGCTCTAACTTTGTTCAACATTTTATCAAGATATTTATTAATTAAATTTATCAAAAAAAAAAAAACATACACCATTCTATTGTGTAATAAAAAATAAATTTAAATATCTGATTTTCTAATTCTACATAATAATGTATATAACATTTCAATAATATATATGTATGCTGAACATAAATGTAATATTTCATGTCCATTCAAATACCTCTATATCAACTATAATATGTATTCCTTTTTCTGATTGTGATCCCTAAATATCTAATTATGAAATAAGTATGACTAATGTATGTAAGCTACCAATATTCAACATTCTTCCTGTGATTCTTAACTAGCATGCATTGGTACACCAACCTGGATAATGCATGGTCTTTGAAAGTCAATTCAGGGCTAAACAGTTGATCTTCAATAGGTGTCTTATTCATCAGTTCATAAAATAGAGGACTGTGAAATACCATCTAAAAAAGTAAAATCATCTAAGTGTCTGATTGTGATCCCTAAATATCTAATTATGAACGAAATATGACTAATGTATGTAAGCTACTAATATTCAACATTCTTCCTGTGATTCTTAACTAGCATGCATTGGTACACCAACCTGGATAATGCATGGTCTTTGAAAGTCAATTCAGGGCTAAACAGTTGATCTTCAATAGGTGTCTTATTCATCAGTTCATAAAATAGAGGACTGTGAAATACCATCTAAAAAAGTAAAATCATCTAAGTGTCTGATTGTGATCCCTAAATATCTAATTATGAACGAAATATGACTAATGTATGTAAGCTAATAATATTCAACATTCTTCCTGTGATTCTTAACTAGCATGCATTGGTACACCAACCTGGATAATGCATGGTCTTTGAAAGTCAATTCAGGGGTAAACAGTTGATCTTCAATAGGTGTGTTATTCATCATTTCCAAAATAGAGGACTGTGAAATACCATCTAAAAATTAGAAAATAATCTAAGTGTCTCCAATAGGATGCCTCCACAGCCTTATTCTATCAAATAGTTGGCACTTACCATGTGAACATGTCTTTGTATGGTTTTCAAGGTCAGCAGATTGGAAAGATAATGCCAGACATGATCCCATTGGTATACTTCAATTTCAATCTTGGCTTTTTCCACTGTCAGTCTGGGCAATCTTCACTGTCAGGCTTCTAATTCTTCCCTTTCAGTCTTTAGATTAAGTCAGCTCCCTAATGGCAGAAAAAAGTTTAATAAAAATTACTACAAGTGTGTGAATCAGTTCTGTACCCCTCTCCCACCCCCCATTTCAGAATAAATTTCTGTCACTAGCTTACTAAGCGTGTGTAGCATCTTGTGTTAGGTTCTATCAAGTGTGAAGATGAGTCATATTGAGCAGGACGAACCTCTAATGTGTGACATTGAACCATAGTCATGCTAGAGGATAGTTATGCTAGAGGATCCCTTTCTGAGTTTTTACATTTTAAGTAATGTGTAAACTAAATACTAGTTTAGAAAATGTATGCCATATGATGTATTTGTGTACAATTCATGCCAGCAACAGTCCATACATTTATACTTACCATCTGATGTCCTCTTTAAAAACCAGGTGGCAGAGACTCGCTTCAGGACCCAATGCCCAGAGCATCACCTATATTAATAAATGAAACACATTTTTAGCATTTGATGAACAATCCTAACATGTTTGCACAATTCTCTACTTGTCATTTCCCTAGAGTTCACATCTATTGACAATACTCCAGTCTAACTTCTATTCTTTACCGTCTAAAGTGGCGGTTGATGATGTCTGCTCTGACATTGAGCCCCTCGTCCCGGAATGGCCCCTCTAGAACAGGATCATCCTCCTCATCTCTGAGGAGGTTTCGGTCCGCCGGGACGCCCTGCAGCATCCCAGCCCGCTGTGCAATATTATGCAGGACGCTACAGGCTACAACGATCTTAGCCACCTTCTTTGGGTTGTACTGGAGGGCTCCTCCCGACCTGTCCAGGCACCTGAACCTCATCTTCAGGAGCCCGAACATCCGTTCAACCACCGCCCAGGTTCTCTTATGAGCCCTATTGTAGCGCTCCTCAGACACATCAGTCGGGCTACGCAAGGGGGTAATGAGCCAAGGCCGGCTCATGTACCCAGAATCACCTATAAATCATGAACAGAACATAATTCTAACAGAATCCTCAAAATAGTATTTGGAGTCCAATAAAAAGTTTTGTACACGATAATCCACTAACAAATGTTTATTTAAAAAAAAAAAAATCTAGTTCAATATTATTCTCTATCTTCCCATTTCATCTAAGACATGCTACATATGCATATTTCTCCTAAATCAAGCCTTGTGTAAAATGCAAACTACATGGTTACATTGCATTCTCTATCTGAGCATTTAAGGTAAGACATGCTACATATCTGCATTGAACTAAAAGACATTAGCGGAAAGAGACAATGACATGGTTAAATTGCATTCGCTAATATCTTGCCATTTCAGCTAAGACATGCTACATATGCATATTTCTCCTAAAACAAACCTTGTGTAAAATGCAAACTACATGGTTACATTGCATTCTCTATCTGAGCATTTAAGGTAAGACATGCTACATATCTGCATTGAACTAAAAGACATTAGCGGAAAGAGACAATGACATGGTTAAATTGCATTCGCTAATATCTTGCAATTTCAGCTAAGACATGCTACATATGCATATTTCTCCAAAAACAAACCTTGTGTAAAATGCAAACTACATGGTTACATTGCATTCTCTATCTGAGCATTTAAGGTAAGACATGCTACATATCTGCATTGAACTAAAAGACATTAGCGGGGGGAAAAAATAAATAGTTAAATTGCATCCTATAGCTGAACATTACGCTAACATTTTAAAACTACAGTGGCAATTGTCAAACTAATTAACCATGTTGTGCACAAATACTCACCAACGAGATAACCAGGGGGCATTTGTCTTTCCTCAAACGGTCTCCACAGGGACGACAGAGAGAGGATGCGGGCATCATGACTAGCCCCTCCAAAATTCGCATACACATGCATAATCCTCATCCGTGCGTCACAAACATACTGCACGTTGAGGCTATGAAAATGTTTGCGATTTCTGAAGGGCAAGTCATCAATTGGAGCACGCAGCGCAATGTGGGTACAATCTATGGCTCCCAAGACATTGGGCAATTCAGCAATATCAAAGAATTCCCGCTTCAGGCGCCTCCAATCACCATCATTCTGTGGGAATCCTATGTATTGCTTACTGATACGTACCATGGCGTCCAGAAAGTTATCAAACACCACAGAGAATGTACCTTGAGCCACGCCATGCATGTACAGTTCTCCGGATTGAAAACTCCCGGAGGCCAGGACGTATAGACAGCTTAGCATCTTACTCATGGCGGGAACAGCAGTCCTTATTCTTATACGTTGCTCCAAATGAGGTTTAAGAAGATCGTAAAGGCCAATGAGCTGTTCGCGATCGAGCCGATACTTATCATAAACCTCAAAGTCGCTCATGTTTTCCAAGGTGGGTCTCATCCTGTAGACAGGAGGACCTCGAACCAGACGACCCCTTCGTCTCAGTCTGAGCCGCCGAGGCTGCCTGATTCGACCAACAGCTAGTTCGCCAATAGCAGCACCAGTAGCGTTTACCATGTCATCGTCATCCATCTTTCAAAACAGCGTAACAAGGTATGCACTTGATCTGATGTGGATCACAAGTGATGCTTTGGCCATGTTGTTTGGGGGATTTATAGTACGATTAGTCCAATGGTAGTGAGTTTGTAATGATTGCTGATTGTATTCACCTGTTTGTATGTGAGCGGCGCGAATGCTTTCACAGTGGGCGTTTTTTGGTTGTTTGCTGAAATGTTGTTTTCCAACAATGAATCTCAATGTGAAAGTGTCAAATATCACACATACAGTGCATGTTTGTAATGTTTGATCATATGCGTAATCAATATTTCTTAAACGCGATCTTATAGTAACAAGCACATGTCCAGGCTAACATGAATGAAAGTGCATAGTTGTGTATAATGTGCATCGAATGTGATCGATCAATGTTGCTGCAATATTGTTTGTAAACGATAAAGTAACATCTACCATCTGTAGTATTGTATATATATATATAAGTGATTGCCGAGATGTCAATATTGTACGCGTCCCTTTAAAATCGCAATAATAATTCCGAACTTCCCGTCTGCCATCTGTAGTATTGTATATATAAGTGATTGCCGAGCAGTCAATATTGTATGCGTCCCTGTAAAATCGCAATAATAATTCCGAACTTCCGGGTGTCATCTGTAGTATTGTATATATAAGTGATTGCCGAGCTGTCAATATTGTATGCATCCCTTTCAAATCGCAATAATAATTATGAACTTCCCGTCTGCCATCTGTAGTATTGTATATATAAGTGATTGCCGAGCTGTAAATATTGTATGCGTCCCATTCAAATGGCACTAATACTGAATAACTTCCGGCTGTCATCTGTAGTATTGTATATATAAGTGATTGCCGAGATGTGAATATTGTATGCGTCCCTTTCAAATCGCACTAATACTGAAGAACTTCCGGCTGTCATCTGTAGTATTGTATATATAAGTGATTGCCGAGCAGTCAATATTGTATGCGTCCCTGTAAAATCGCAATAATAATTCCGAACTTCCGGCTGTCATCTGTAGTATTGTATATATAAGTGATTGCCGAGCTGTCAATATTGTATGCGTCCCTTTCAAATCGCAATAATAATTATGAACTTCCCGTCTGCCATCTGTAGTATTGTATATATAAGTGATTGCCGAGCTGTAAATATTGTATGCGTCCCATTCAAATGGCACTAATACTGAATAACTTCCGGCTGTCATCTGTAGTATTGTATATATAAGTGATTGCCGAGATGTGAATATTGTATGCGTCCCTTTCAAATCGCAATAATAATTCTGAACTTCACATCTGCCATCTGTAGTATTATATATATAAGTGATTGCCGAGATGTGAATATTGTATGCGTCCCTTTCAAATCGCACTAATACTGAAGAACTTCCGGCTCTCATCTGTAGTATTGTATATATAAGTGATTGCCAAGCTGTCAATATTGTATGCGTCCCTTTAAAATCGCAATAATAATTCAGAACTTCCCATCTGCCATCTGTAGTATTGTATATATAAGTGATTGCTGAGATGTAAATATTGTAGGCGTCCCATTAAAATCGCACTAATACTGAAGAACTTCCGGCTGTCATCTGTAGTATTATATATATAAGTGATTTGCGATCGGACAATATTTATTAATTGTCCCATTCAAATCTCCCTAATAATGCTGTTCCAAACTGTTCTTTACGTATATGTTGTATTGTAGTATTGAGTGTTAAAGTTCCGAAAGGGGCGGTACAGTCGTGAATCTGTGATGTGTATGGTTGAATCTTCTAATGACGTCATGATATTATTAACCTGCCTATTAGTTCTGAAATCCTCATTGTGTTGTTGTATTTGACTACATTGTTATTGTGTGCTGAATAAAATCTAAATGTGTGCTTTGTGGTTGCGTGATGGGTGATGCGTGTTATGTACATGTACGTATATATTGTGATTGTGTCCCACATATGCTGACTTCTATATAGCGGTCTGACATTGTTGTTCCTTCCCATAAAGTGACGTCTGTAATCTGGTGTAAAGATATTCTTGTTGTACGTAATTCCTAATGGTTTCTGGTGATGGAATATTGATGTTAAAAGTACAGTAAAATCCATATGTTCTGTTTTGTGATTCCTAGAGAGAATGTAATGTGTTTTTCCCCCATCATTTGAATGCACATGTATGAGTGAATGTTAAAAGTAATGTATGTGCATCCATGACTGATCATGTGTTAAGCCTATGTAGATATGCTGTTGCTGCACGCATATGAGTTGAATAACTGAAATGCAATAATAAAGGTAAATGAGAATTTTTCCCATTGTGTAGTGTTTGTGAATCCAGAAAAGTTTACATTATTTTGGTGTCCGTTTAAATGTAATATTTTGATAACAAAAAGTTTGTTACTAGTGATGTTGATTTGTAGTTGATGTAATATAAAAGTCTGAAACAATTTAATGGTGTTGTGAATATTCAAAAAGTAAAATCCATAAATCCACCATAGGGAAATAGTAATTTCTTGATCTATTTATCATAGCTGGGTCTAACGCATAAAAGTATGTATTTTCTAGCGCTGGTATTTGGAGTTTTTCGGTCTACGCTATTTGCGTGAGTTAGGGAAATGTGGGTTTCGCGTGCACGAGCACGTCTTCCCAATAGAAGTCAATGGAGGCTCTAAAATTTGGTAATTTTTTTTTTCTAAGACTGGTTTTCCTCGTAAAGTGAGTGACGTCATGAGCTTGTGTGAAAAAGTCACTAAATCGTGTTCTTTTTGTAATAAATAAATATTTTTTGTCATGTGGTGTATATTGTTTGTATGCATCGATGAGTGTATATTTGTGATAATGTTATTAGTTAGATGTAGGTATATGAGGGTCTTTTCCCGTGTGTCAATGTAAGTCAATGGGAAAATGGATTTGTGTAGTTTTTTTACTAACACCCGAGATCTCGCAACTTTGATCCTTTGTATTTTGATGAAAAATTATTAAATCTTAAAAATAAACATAGTGTAGTGTTTGTATGAGTGTAAGTGTACTTTGTGTAATATTTGTTTTGTGATTCATGAATGTTTATTTTGTCGGTATATGTTTACTACTGGGTCTGAGGTGTCGGTAGAAATTTGAGCGTTGGGTGATTTTTGAGTGTCGGTAAATGAACTCGAAATACCGGAGTCCGTAAGAAACCAGCCTTAGGGGCCAAACTCCAAATCTAGGCCTAAGTTTTTTGTGATTTTTGAGCAAACTTTACCTGCATAAAGCTGGTGAGAAAAATCAGCGAGACCAGCTTGTTTAAAATATATACAGCATTTCACAAGAACTGTGAGAGAGCTTCAGACGTACCCTGGGAACTTCCCTGTTGGGAACTGCCCTCCACCTCTTACTTTCTGAAACTGTCAGTTTTATTTTACAATAGAGTAAATACAAAGTGCAATGAAATTTATAAAAGACATTCAGAAATATACAAAGTATGATCCTAATTTGTTAAAGGAACACAGAAAATTTCAAAGGATTATCATAATTTGGGAAATTACTGCTATATACAGTAATACCGAAAACGTCCACAGCACTCCAGGTAATCTTTTTAGCACTTTATTGTGACAATTAAAAAAGAAACGTTTAGGGGTCACAGTCCCTTAGTCATGCTTGATACATTATACAATTTCACAGGACTTTTAAACCTTATTTTCGTGCCATAGGGCCTATATGAAAATGTATAATGTATCAAGCATGACTAAGGGGCTGTGACCCCGAAACGTTGCTTTTTTCATTGTCACATTGTTTTCGGTATTACTGTATGTGTGAGAGACCCAGCAGTGTCTCCTGTCCTATCGTGCAGCCCACAGTAGTACTGTATCTGCTTCCATTTTTCTGTGCTGTATACAGAATCTAAATCCATTAAAATACAAAATAGGAAGTGCAAAGCTTAAAGGGGCATTCAACCAAAATTTTTTTTTGTTTCATGATTCAGATATATAATACAATTTTAATCGTGCGCACTAATAAGCTATATCGTGCGCACAATTTAGTTAAATTGTGCTCACAATTTAGCTAAATCGTGCGCATGATTTAGCTATATCGAACGCACGATTTAGCTAAATTGTGAGCACGATTTATAATAAATTATAATCATGCTATTCTCTACGGAGCCCCAGAGGTGTCACACAAGATTTTTTTTATAAATTGTGAGCACATTTTGCTAAATCGTGAGCACATTTTGCTAAATCGTGAGCACATTTTGCTAAATCGTGCTCACGATTTAGCTAAATCGTGCGCACGATTTAGTTAAATCGTTCTCACAATTTAGCTAAATCGTGTGCACGATTTAGTTAAATAGTGCTCACAATTTAGCTAAATCAAGCGCACGATTAGCATGATTTTAAATTGAGCTCACAATTTAGCTAAATCGTGCGCACCATTTAGCTAAATCATGCTCACAATTTAGCTAAATTGTGAGCACAATTAAGCTAAATCGTGTGCACGATATAGCTAAATTGTGCGCACAATTTAGCTAAATTGTGAGCACGATTTAACTAAATCATGCGCACGATATAGCTTAATCGTGCGCACAATTTAGCTAAATCATGAGCACGATATAGCTTAATTGTGCGCACGATTTAGTTAAATCGTGCTCACAATTTAGCTAAATCGTGAGCACGATTAAGCTAAATCGTGCGCACAATATAGCTTAATTGTGCGCATGATATAATAAATTGTACGTATGATTTAGCTAAATCGTGAGCACGATTTAGCAAAATGTGCTCACGATTTAGCAAAATGTGCTCACGATTTATAAAACAAATCTTGTGTGACACCTCTGGGGCTCCGTATTTCCCCATAGATTTTCATTAAAATCTTTGTTTAGCGTTCTAAATTATTTTCGCAGCCATATCTCATTATTTTCCTACAAAAATTGGCCTGGGGTTTCAGATGAGGGCTACCAACAATGCTGCAATGTTTGTGTCTCCAGGAACAAAAAGGGGAGCCATATTTTGGGGTGTAAAGTCCCTGTTTTCTCTATAGATTTTCCACAGCCAGCCCTGGTCACTTACATGGATACATTGTATCAAACCCTCAGCCTACAGGTTTTTATATATTTGTAACTGTTTACAGTTGTAAGGTTGTGTTGTGTGCACATTATGGTGATCTGTCCCTTTAAGGCTCTGTGCGCAGGTGTCGAGCTGCCCTTTAAGGTTGTGCTGCATGCACATTACGGTGATCTGTCCCTTTAAGGCTGTGTGCGCAGGGGTCGAGCTGTCCTTTAAGGTTGCGCTGCGTGCACATTACGATGATCTGTCCCTTTAAGGCTCTGTGGACAGGTGTCGAGCTGCCCTTTAAGGTTGTGCTGTGTGCACATTATGGTGATCTGTCCCTTTAAGGCTCTGTGCGCAGGTGTCAAGCTGCCCTTTAAGGTTGCACTGCGTCCACATTACGGTGATCTGTCCCTTTAAGGGTCTGTGCGCAGGTGTCAAGCTGCCCTTTAAGGTTGTGCTGCGTCCACATTATGGTGATCTGTCCCTTTAAGGCTCTGTGCGCAGGTGTCGAGCTGCCCTTTAAGGTTGCGCTGTGTCCACATTACGGTGATCTGTCCCTTTAAGTGTCTGTGCGCAGGTGTCGAGTTGCCCTTTAAGGTTGCGCTGCGTGTACATTATGATGATCTGTCCCTTTAAGGCTGTGTGCGCAGGTGTCAAGCTGCCCTTTAAGGTTGCGCTGCCTGCACATTACGGTGATATGTCCCGTTAAGGCTCTGTGCGCAGTTGTCGAGCTGCCCTTTAAGGTTGTGCTGCGTGTACATTATGGTGATCTGTCCCTTTAAGGCTGTGTGCGCAGGTGTCGAGCTGCCCTTTAAGGTTGCGCTGGCTGCACATTACGGTGATCTGTCCCTTTAAGGCTCTGTGAGCAGGTGTCGAGCTGCCCTTTAAGGTTGCGCTGCGTGTCCATTGCGGTAATCTGTCCCTTTAAGGCTCTGTGCGCAGGTGTCGAGCTGCCCTTTAAAGTTGTGCTGCGTGAACATTACTGCGATCTGTCTCTTTAAGACTGTGTGCGTGTGGTGCTAGTTGATTCTTTCAAGGTTGTGTGCTTTTTTGTCTCTCCCTTTAAGACTGTGTAACCTGGTGCTTTCCTGCCCTTTAAGGCTGTGTGAACATTATTTCCTCAGCAGTTTGTACAGTTGTTACCGAGAGGGCTGCTTTAAGTGTCTGTGTACAGTAAACAGTTACAAATGTATAAAAACCTGTAGGCTGAGGGTTTGATACAATGTATCCATGTAGGTGAGCAGAGCTGGCTGGCTGTGGAAAATCTATGGGGAAAACAGGGACTTTACACCCCAAAATATGGCTCCCCTTTTTGTTCCTGGAGACACAAACATTGCAGCATTGTTGGTAGCCCTCATCTGAACCCCCACGCCAATTTTTGTAGGAAAATAATGAGATATGGCTGAGAAAATAATTTAGAATGCTAAACTTAGATTTTACCCATTTAGTATTGCAATGCTCACAAAGTATATTTATACTATCACAATACAATACAATTATATTAAAATTATTGGAGGTGAAATAGGTGTAAATTGTATTATATTGAAAGTATATATTGAACAGAAATTAGTTAATTTTTCAGGTTAAAAACTGGTTTCTCAAAACAAAATAGTTGTGCTCCCTGTAAAAAATCATGAATTGTACAATTTCTTTATAAAATACTAGTACTAAAGCCCGTGTACATGGGCCATTTTTTGCAGTACAGCGGTCCCACCCCTTGCTCTCTCCCCCTTCTCTTTTGCTCTCTCTCCCCACTCTCTTTTGCTTTCTCTCGACCCTCTCCTTTGTGCTCTCTCCCCCCTCTTTGGCTCTCTCCCCCCTCATTTGCTCTCTCTCTCCCCTCTTTGGCTCTCTCCCCCCTTTCTTTTGCTCTCTCTGCCCCCTCTTTTGTTCTCTCTCCCCCCTCTTTGGCTCTCTCTACCCCCTTTCTTTTGCTCTGTCTCCCCCCTCTTTTGCTCTCTTTCCCCCCTCTTTAGCTCTCTCCCCTCTTTGGCACTCTTTCCTCTTTTGCTCTCTCTCTCCCCCCTCTTTGACTCTCTCTCTTCCCTCTTTGGCTCCCCCCCCCCCTCTATTTGGCTCTCTCCTCCCTCTTTGTCTCTCTCCTCCCTCTTTGGCCTTCTCCCCCCCCTCTTTGGCCCTTCTACCCCCCATCTTTGGCCCTCTCCCCTCCTCTTTGGCTCTCTCCCCCTCTATTTGGCTCTCTCCCCCCTCTTTGGCTCTCTCTCACCTCTCTTTGGCCATGCTCCCCCCTTTTTGGCCCTTCTCCCCCTCTCTGGCTCTGTTTTTCAAACCCTTTGACTCTCTGGCCACGCCCCCATCGCGGCACCCTGCCTGGCCACGCCCCGCGGCGGCACCCGCCCAGCCTTGCCCCTCGCTGCGCCCGACCATGCCCCTCATCGCGTCCGTTCATGCCCTTCACCGCGCCCCAGCCACGCCCCCACCGTGACGCTCCTGTCGGCCACGCCCCCTGACACTCCGCTTCAGCCTTGCTCTGTGCTGAGTGTCAGGATCCAAACGGAGAGGTATGTTTGTCATGTGCAGTCTCTACTGCGCATGACTGCATCTGACAAACATACTTGGCCATTTATTATATAGGATTGTCACATTCTTCTGTCTTTTTTTAAGCAGGCAATTCGTTTTTTATTAATACTATAGGAACATCAAATTTGATTCCACTACCTAAAGAAAAAAAAATGGCAGTGAGAACTGTACACATTTTCTGTGCACAATAGAATCATGGAAGCCTGTGTTATTGTACACACAATGCTGTACATTGCAAAGCTTATCCAAAATATAGGGATTAGATCCCAAAGCAGTATAGCTGCAAAATGTGTTGTTTACATTGAGATATCTGTCTGAGTGCAATGTAAAGTTTAAAGGGACAGTCTACGTCAAATGTTTTATTGTGTAAAAATATAGTGCCTTTGCTACCCATTCCCCAGCTTTGCACAACTAACTGTCGGCCAGATTACGAGTTTTGCGTTATGGCTGGCTCGCTATTAAACTTAAATAAAAAGAGAGAGAGAGAGATGCACTCAACTGAGACAGAACAAAAGCTGGAAAAACTTCCGTGCCTGTTCATTTTATTATAGGGTGCCACTCAGGGTGCATACTCTTTTAGCACACTATGCACCTTCACAGAGAAAAAATATCCTGTAGCATATCAGTCTGACCCTGCCCATGACAGTCCAGCACCGAAATACCAGGCAATTCTTCTCTGAACAAGAGAAACAACAACCCCAGACGATCGTTTCGGCCTTCTGTGGGCCTCGGCAGTGAGGTGCAGTTGCATCTCTCTAAGGGCATGTGTGCAAGGAGTCCAATTCTGGTTTTCCCTTTTACTCTTAGGGAGGCCCAAGAGCAATTTGCATAAATAAAAAGAGAGAGAGAGAGATGCACTCAGCTGAGACAGAACAAAAGCTGGAAAAACTTTTGTGCCTGTTCATTTTATTATAGGGTGCCACTCAGGGTGCATACTATTTTAGCACACTATGCCCCTTCACAGAGAAAAAATATCCTGTAGCATATCAGTCTGACCCTGCCCAATGACAGTCCAGCTCCGAAATACCAGGCAATTCTTCTCTGAACAAGAGAAACAACAACCCCAGACGATCGTTTCGGCCTTCTGTGGGCCTCGACAGTGAGGTGCAGTCGCATCTCTCTAAGGGCATGTGTGCAAGGAGTCCAGTTCTGGTTTCCCCTTTTACTCTTAGGGAGAACCAAGAGCAATTTGCATAAATTAAAAGAGAGAGAGAGATGCACTCAGCTGAGACAGAACAAAAGCTGGAAAAACTTCCATGCCTGTTCATTTTATTATAGGGTGCCACTCAGGGTGCATACTCTTTTAGCACACTATGCCCCTTCACAGAGAAAAAATATCCTGTAGCATATCAGTCTGACCCTGCCCAATGAACCCTGAGTGGCACCCTATAATAAAATGAACAGGCACGGACGTTTTTCCAGCTTTTGTTCTGTCTCAGCTGAGTGCATCTCTCTCTCTCTTTTTATTTATGCAAATTGCTCTTGGGTCTCCCTAAGAGTAAAAGGGGAAACCAGAATTGGACTCCTTGCACACATGCCCTTAGAGAGATGCGACTGCACCTCACTGACGAGGCCCACAGAAGGCCGAAACATATGTCTGGGGTCGCTTCTCGGGCCTTTGGCTGGGATCAAGTGTAGTTTTCTGTGCTTGGTCTTGGTTAAAAGATTTGCTGCCTGGAGACCTGCTCCTTCGGCCTGGGGTCCTTTCCCTTCGGGGTTTGGGCTCCTGCTGCTATTGGGGGGGTGGCTACTCCTTAGGCATAGAGCAACTGGGTAGTAGGGCTGTCCCCTTGGCCTTGTAGCATCGTCCCTGGACTTCAGCCACATGCTGCTTTTGGGGGGGGCGCTCTGAAATCCAGCCTAAAGAGGCAATAGGACAATTATGGCTACCAATGTGCCAAACGTTCCCCATACACTTTGGGTGTTGATTTCTGAGGACTTTCGAGAGAAGATTGGTTTGGCTCATGTCCAGCAGGTTGTTTTGGAGGGTGTTTTGAAGATGCCAAGAGCAAGTTTGCATTGTGTTCAGTCTTTCCCTTCAAGAGGGATTTTTGATGTGGCTTTCACCGATGAGCATCATTTACAGACCTGCTATCAACGGACTATTGATATGGCTGCTGCTCCAGAGTTGGTGGGCATGAGATTTGTTGCCTGTGTGCAGAGGGAGAGAAGAATCCCGGTGACAGTACATATGTACAACCCTTGGGTCACTGATGTGGAAATTCGTCTGTTTCTTTGTCGCTTCTTTGATGATGTTCAAGGAGGTAGCAAGCTGAAGAATCAGTTTGGGACTTTCAATGGAAAGCGCAGGTTCTGGGTGCGGTTTGTGCCAGATGAATTAGGTATAGGTGGAAAGAAACATCCTCCACAGACTTTCGCCATTGGTGGAAATAGAGGTTTCCTATACTATGATGACATGCCTCTTTTTGCCGTAGTTGCAACCTGTTTGGTCACATTGCTGAAAATTGCCCAGGTGTCAGATGTCGAAATTGCGGTGAGGAGGATCATCTTGTTGCCCACTGTAGTAAACGCCGGACCTGTGACCTGTGTGGTTCTTCAAGTCATCTGTGCAGGATGTGTCCTTTGATGATGTTTCAGGGGCTTGATAGAGTAAAGCCTTCCTATGCTGATGTTGCAAAAAAAACATCTTCAGTTGCAGTTGAGCCATCTGTGAATGAGGAGAAGGTCTCTGATTAGGCATTGAACTCTATATTACCTCTTTTGTGTAAGAAATCTGCAGTTGGGGTCCCTGTCGGAGGAGAGGTGTCTGATGCTCCTGTGGTGGTTCCTGTGGCTGAGAAGGTAGAGGAAGCCCAATCTCATCTTCAGGAGGTGGATCTTGCTACATCTAATGTGATAGCTGCTTCAGATGTTCTTGAAGCCCTGTTGCCCAATTCTGTGGATGATACTGTTGCTGTTCCTGGGACAGAGAATTTTTCCTTCACTGAGTCATCTTGTGATGCTGCTCCTGATGCTGTTCTTGGTGAAGGGGAGAACATTGATTGGTCTGCTGTTGTGTCCTCTAGTTCTGAGGAGGATATGGACACTGAAGGGAAAAAATCTGCCTCCAAGCGAAAAATAGATGCGGATTCTGATGGATGGGAGAGTCCTGATTTAAATCTTCCAGTAGTTAAGGGTGCAGACCCAGATACTACAAGTGATGCTGACTCTTTAATTTCAGAGTTTCCTTCTGTCTCTACTAAAGACGTTCCTTCTGACTCAAGCCAGTGTATAGGTGACTTTTCTGATGCCTTTTCTGTTGGTTATCTAGAAAAAAGAGATGTGAACCAACTTGCTGAAGTTACTAGTTATGAGGCTGGCAAGGGGGAGCCTAGGAGGTCGGAACGTCACAGAGGCAGATTTAAAGGATCTCCTTTGAGTCCTAAGAAAAAGAAAGGAAAGAAGAAGTCCTGATGTTATTTTTTTTTGTTTGTTTTTCTTTAATTTATTTTTGTGATGTTTCTGACCATTTCTTCCCTTAATGTCAGGTGTATGACAACTATAGCAAGGAGAACTGCAATTTTTAAATTATTATCTGTATGTTCTGCTAATATTTTTTGTTTGCAGGAATGTGGTCTCTCTGAACATCCTAAATGTGCTGACTGGGAATATGGTCCTAAAGTATGGTCTTGTTCTTCTGATAGGAATGGGGGGGTGGGAGTTTTGTTTAAGGGGTTTAGTTTTTCTATCCTTAATGTAGTTTATAATGTCCCAGGTCGGGTACTTTTGGTTAGTTTTAGTTTTTGTGGGACTGTTTTTCGTTTGTTTAATGTATATGCTTCTCCAAATAGGGTAGAATGTTTGCTTAATTTTTAAACTTTAAAGTTTTTTCTGCCAGGTCGAGAGCCAACTTTTTTGGTTGGGGATTTTAATTGTATTATTAAGAATGGGGACAGAGAGGGTGGGAGTGATTGTAGGGTGGATAGCTCAGGGAAGTTTTTACTTGATTTGCTTAAATCTTTCGGTTTGAAGGATGCCTTTGGGTCTGTTTCTTTTTCAGGGGAGGGTTTTACTTTCTTTAGTGATAGTGGTGGGATAAAATCTCGAATTGATTTTTGTTTTTTATCTAAATTTTTTTGTGTTGATGATTTTTCTTTAAAGCGGATGCCCTTTACGGATCATGCCCTTTTGATGTGTAAGGCTCTGTGCGCAGGTGTCAAGCTGCCCTTTAAGGTTGTGCTGCGTCCACATTATGGTGATCTGTCCCTTTAAGGCTCTGTGCGCAGGTGTCGAGCTGCCCTTTAAGGTTGCGCTGCCTGCACATTACGGTGATATGTCCCGTTAAGGCTCTGTGCGCAGTTGTCGAGCTGCCCTTTAAGGTTGTGCTGCGTGTACATTATGGTGATCTGTCCCTTTAAGGCTGTGTGCGCAGGTGTCGAGCTGCCCTTTAAGGTTGCGCTGGCTGCACATTACGGTGATCTGTCCCTTTAAGGCTCTGTGAGCAGGTGTCGAGCTGCCCTTTAAGGTTGTGCTGCGTGTCCATTGCGGTGATCTGTCCCTTTAAGGCTCTGTGCGCAGGTGTCGAGCTGCCCTTTAAAGTTGCGCTGCGTGAACATTACTGCGATCTGTCTCTTTAAGACTGTGTGCGTGTGGTGCTAGTTGATTCTTTCAAGGTTGTGTGCTTTTTTGTCTCTCCCTTTAAGACTGTGTAACCTGGTGCTTTCCTGCCCTTTAAGGCTGTGTGAACATTATTTCCTCAGCAGTTTGTACAGTTGTTACCGAGAGGGCTGCTTTAAGTGTCTGTGTACAGTAAACAGTTACAAATGTATAAAAACCTGTAGGCTGAGGGTTTGATACAATGTATCCATGTAGGTGAGCAGAGCTGGCTGGCTGTGGAAAATCTATGGGGAAAACAGGGACTTTACACCCCAAAATATGGCTCCCCTTTTTGTTCCTGGAGACACAAACATTGCAGCATTGTTGGTAGCCCTCATCTGAACCCCCACGCCAATTTTTGTAGGAAAATAATGAGATATGGCTGAGAAAATAATTTAGAACGCTAAACTTAGATTTTACCCATTTAGTATTGCAATGCTCACAAAGTATATTTATACTATCACAATACAATACAATTATATTAAAATTATTGGAGGTGAAATAGGTGTAAATTGTATTATATTGAAAGTATATATTGAACAGAAATTAGTTAATTTTTCAGGTTAAAAACTGGTTTCTCAAAACAAAATAGTTGTGCTCCCTGTAAAAAATCATGAATTGTACAATTTCTTTATAAAATACTAGTACTAAAGCCTGTGTACATGGGCCATTTTTTGCAGTACAGCGGTCCCACCCCTTGCTCACTCCCCCTTCTCTTTTGCTCTCTCTCCCCACTCTCTTTTGCTTTCTCTCGACCCTCTCCTTTGTGCTCTCTCCCCCCTCTTTGGCTCTCTCCCCCCTCATTTGCTCTCTCTCTCCCCTCTTTGGCTCTCTCCCCCCTTTCTTTTGCTCTCTCTGCCCCCTCTTTTGTTCTCTCTCCCCCCTCTTTGGCTCTCTCTCCCCCCTTTCTTTTGCTCTCTCTCCCCCCTCTTTTGCTCTCTTTCCCCCCTCTTTAGCTCTCTCCCCTCTTTGGCTCTCTTTCCTCTTTTGCTCTCTCTCTCCCCCCTCTTTGACTCTCTCTCTTCCCTCTTTGGCTCTCTCCCCCCTCTATTTGGCTCTCACCTCCCTCTTTGTCTCTCTTCTCCCTCTTTGGCCTTCTCCCCCCCTCTTTGGCCCTTCTACCCCCCATCTTTGGCCCTCTCCCCCCCCCTCTTTGGCTCTCTCCCCCTCTATTTGGCTCTCTCCCCCCTCTTTGGCTCTCTCTCACCTCTCTTTGGCCATGCTCCCCCCTTTTTGGCCCTTCTCCCCCTCTCTGGCTCTGTTTTTCAAACCCTTTGACTCTCTGGCCATGCCCCCATCGCGGCACCCTGCCTGGCCACGCCCCGCGGTGGCACCCGCCCAGCCTTGCCCCTCCCTGCGCCCGACCATGCCCCTCATCGCGTCCGTTCATGCCCTTCACCGCGCCCCAGCCACGCCCCCACCGTGACGCTCCTGTCGGCCACGCCCCCTGTCACTCCGCTTCAGCCTTGCTCTGTGCTGAGTGTCAGGATCCAAACGAAGAGGTATGTTTGTCATGTGCAGTCTCTACTGCGCATGACTGCATCTGACAAACATACTTGGCCATTTATTATATAGGATTGTCACATTCTTCTGTCTTTTTTTAAGCAGGCAATTCGTTTTTTATTAATACTATAGGAACATCAAATTTGATTCCACTACCTAAAGAAAAAAAAATGGCAGTGAGAACTGTACACATTTTCTGTGCACAATAGAATCATGGAAGCCTGTGTTATTGTACACACAATGCTGTACATTGCAAAGCTTATCCAAAATATAGGGATTAGATCCCAAAGCAGTATAGCTGCAAAATGTGTTGTTTACATTGAGATATCTGTCTGAGTGCAATGTAAAGTTTAAAGGGACAGTCTACGTCAAATGTTTTATTGTGTAAAAATATAGTGCCTTTGCTACCCATTCCCCAGCTTTGCACAACTAACTGTCGGCCAGATTACGAGTTTTGCGTTATGGCTGGCTCGCTATTAAACTTAAATAAAAAGAGAGAGAGAGAGATGCACTCAACTGAGACAGAACAAAAGCTGGAAAAACTTCCGTGCCTGTTCGTTTTATTAAAGGGTGCCACTCAGGGTGCATACTCTTTTAGCACACTATGCACCTTCACAGAGAAAAAATATCCTGTAGCATATCAGTCTGACCCTGCCCATGACAGTCCAGCACCGAAATACCAGGCAATTCTTCTCTGAACAAGAGAAACAACAACCCCAGACGATCGTTTCGGCCTTCTGTGGGCCTCGGCAGTGAGGTGCAGTTGCATCTCTCTAAGGGCATGTGTGCAAGGAGTCCAATTCTGGTTTTCCCTTTTACTCTTAGGGAGACCCAAGAGCAATTTGCATAAATAAAAAGAGAGATAGAGATGCACTCAGCTGAGACAGAACAAAAGCTGGAAAAACTTTTGTGCCTGTTCATTTTAATATAGGGTGCCACTCAGGGTGCATACTATTTTAGCACACTATGCCCCTTCACAGAGAAAAAATATCCTGTAGCATATCAGTCTGACCCTGCCCAATGACAGTCCAGCTCCGAAATACCAGGCAATTCTTCTCTGAACAAGAGAAACAACAACCCCAGACGATCGTTTCGGCCTTCTGTGGGCCTCGGCAGTGAGGTGCAGTCGCATCTCTCTAAGGGCATGTGTGCAAGGAGTCCAGTTCTGGTTTCCCCTTTTACTCTTAGGGAGAACCAAGAGCAATTTGCATAAATTAAAAGAGAGAGAGAGATGCACTCAGCTGAGACAGAACAAAAGCTGGAAAAACTTCCATGCCTGTTCATTTTATTATAGGGTGCCACTCAGGGTGCATACTCTTTTAGCACACTATGCCCCTTCACAGAGAAAAAATATCCTGTAGCATATCAGTCTGACCCTGCCCAATGAACCCTGAGTGGCACCCTATAATAAAATGAACAGGCACGGACGTTTTTCCAGCTTTTGTTCTGTCTCAGCTGAGTGCATCTCTCTCTCTCTTTTTATTTATGCAAATTGCTCTTGGGTCTCCCTAAGAGTAAAAGGGGAAACCAGAATTGGACTCCTTGCACACATGCCCTTAGAGAGATGCGACTGCACCTCACTGACGAGGCCCACAGAAGGCCGAAACATATGTCTGGGGTCGCTTCTCGGGCCTTTGGCTGGGATCAAGTGCAGTTTTCTGTGCTTGGTCTTGGTTAAAAGATTTGCTGCCTGGAGACCTGCTCCTTCGGCCTGGGGTCCTTTCCCTTCGGGGTTTGGGCTCCTGCTGCTATTGGGGGGGTGGCTACTCCTTAGGCATAGAGCAACTGGATAGTAGGGCTGTCCCCTTGGCCTTGTAGCATCGTCCCTGGACTTCAGCCACATGCTGCTTTTGGGGGGGGGGGCACTCTGAAATCCAGCCTAAAGAGGCAATAGGACAATTATGGCTACCAATGTGCCAAACGTTCCCCATACACTTTGGGTGTTGATTTCTGAGGACTTTCGAGAGAAGATTGGTTTGGCTCATGTCCAGCAGGTTGTTTTGGAGGGTGTTTTGAAGATGCCAAGAGCAAGTTTGCATTGTGTTCAGTCTTTCCCTTCAAGAGGGATTTTTGATGTGGCTTTCACCGATGAGCATCATTTACAGACCTGCTATCAACGGACTATTGATATGGCTGCTGCTCCAGAGTTGGTGGGCATGAGATTTGTTGCCTGTGTGCAGAGGGAGAGAAGAATCCCGGTGACAGTACATATGTACAACCCTTGGGTCACTGATGTGGAAATTCGTCTGTTTCTTTGTCGCTTCTTTGATGATGTTCAAGGAGGTAGCAAGCTGAAGAATCAGTTTGGGACTTTCAATGGAAAGCGCAGGTTCTGGGTGCGGTTTGTGCCAGATGAATTAGGTATTGGTGGAAAGAAACATCCTCCACAGACTTTCGCCATTGGTGGACATAGAGGTTTCCTATACTATGATGACATGCCTCTTTTTTGCCGTAGTTGCAACCTGTTTGGTCACATTGCTGAAAATTGCCCAGGTGTCAGATGTCGAAATTGCGGTGAGGAGGATCATCTTGTTGCCCACTGTAGTAAACGCCGGACCTGTGACCTGTGTGGTTCTTCAAGTCATCTGTGCAGGATGTGTCCTTTGATGATGTTTCAGGGGCTTGATAGAGTAAAGCCTTCCTATGCTGATGTTGCAAAAAAAACATCTTCAGTTGCAGTTGAGCCATCTGTGAATGAGGAGGAGGTCTCTGATTAGGCATTGAACTCTATATTACCTCTTTTGTGTAAGAAATCTGCAGTTGGGGTCCCTGTCGGAGGAGAGGTGTCTGATGCTCCTGTGGTGGTTCCTGTGGCTGAGAAGGTAGAGGAAGCCCAATCTCATCTTCAGGAGGTGGATCTTGCTACATCTAATGTGATAGCTGCTTCAGATGTTCTTGAAGCCCTGTTGCCCAATTCTGTGGATGATACTGTTGCTGTTCCTGGGACAGAGAATTTTTCCTTCACTGAGTCATCTTGTGATGCTGCTCCTGATGCTGTTCTTGGTGAAGGGGAGAACATTGATTGGTCTGCTGTTGTGTCCTCTAGTTCTGAGGAGGATATGGACACTGAAGGGAAAAAATCTGCCTCCAAGCGAAAAATAGATGCGGATTCTGATGGATGGGAGAGTCCTGATTTAAATCTTCCAGTAGTTAAGGGTGCAGACCCAGATACTACAAGTGATGCTGACTCTTTAATTTCAGAGTTTCCTTCTGTCTCTACTAAAGACGTTCCTTCTGACTCAAGCCAGTGTATAGGTGACTTTTCTGATGCCTTTTCTGTTGGTTATCTAGAAAAAAGAGATGTGAACCAACTTGCTGAAGTTACTAGTTATGAGGCTGGCAAGGGGGAGCCTAGGAGGTCGGAACGTCACAGAGGCAGATTTAAAGGATCTCCTTTGAGTCCTAAGAAAAAGAAAGGAAAGAAGAAGTCCTGATGTTATTTTTTTTTGTTTGTTTTTCTTTAATTTATTTTTGTGATGTTTCTGACCATTTCTTCCCTTAATGTCAGGTGTATGACAACTATAGCAAGGAGAACTGCAATTTTTAAATTATTATCTGTATGTTCTGCTAATATTTTTTGTTTGCAGGAATGTGGTCTCTCTGAACATCCTAAATGTGCTGACTGGGAATATGGTCCTAAAGTATGGTCTTGTTCTTCTGATAGGAATGGGGGGGTGGGAGTTTTGTTTAAGGGGTTTAGTTTTTCTATCCTTAATGTAGTTCATATTGTCCCAGGTCGGGTACTTTTGGTTAGTTTTAGTTTTTGTGGGACTGTTTTTCGTTTGTTTAATGTATATGCTTCTCCAAATAGGGTAGAATGTTTGCTTAATTTTTAAACTTTAAAGTTTTTTCTGCCAGGTCGAGAGCCAACTTTTTTGGTTGGGGATTTTAATTGTATTATTAAGAATGGGGACAGAGAGGGTGGGAGTGATTGTAGGGTGGATAGCTCAGGGAAGTTTTTACTTGATTTGCTTAAATCTTTCGGTTTGAAGGATGCCTTTGGGTCTGTTTCTTTTTCAGGGGAGGGTTTTACTTTCTTTAGTGATAGTGGTGGGATAAAATCTCGAATTGATTTTTGTTTTTTATCTAAATTTTTATGTGTTGATGATTTTTCTTTAAAGCGGATGCCCTTTACGGATCATGCCCTTTTGATGTGTAAGGCTCTGTGCGCAGGTGTCAAGCTGCCCTTTAAGGTTGTGCTGCGTCCACATTATGGTGATCTGTCCCTTTAAGGCTCTGTGCGCAGGTGTTGAGCTGCTCTTTAAGGTTGCGCTGCCTGCACATTACGGTGATATGTCCCGTTAAGGCTCTGTGCGCAGTTGTCGAGCTGCCCTTTAAGGTTGTGCTGCGTGTACATTGCGGTGATCTGTCCCTTTAAGGCTCTGTGCGCAGGTGTCGAGCTGCCCTTTAAAGTTGCGCTGCGTGAACATTACTGCGATCTGTCTCTTTAAGACTGTGTGCGTGTGGTGCTAGTTGATTCTTTCAAGGTTGTGTGCTTTTTTGTCTCTCCCTTTAAGACTGTGTAACCTGGTGCTTTCCTGCCCTTTAAGGCTGTGTGAACATTATTTCCTCAGCAGTTTGTACAGTTGTTACCGAGAGGGCTGCTTTAAGTGTCTGTGTACAGTAAACAGTTACAAATGTATAAAAACCTGTAGGCTGAGGGTTTGATACAATGTATCCATGTAGGTGAGCAGAGCTGGCTGGCTGTGGAAAATCTATGGGGAAAACAGGGACTTTACACCCCAAAATATGGCTCCCCTTTTTGTTCCTGGAGACACAAACATTGCAGCATTGTTGGTAGCCCTCATCTGAACCCCCACGCCAATTTTTGTAGGAAAATAATGAGATATGGCTGAGAAAATAATTTAGAACGCTAAACTTAGATTTTACCCATTTAGTATTGCAATGCTCACAAAGTATATTTATACTATCACAATACAATACAATTATATTAAAATTATTGGAGGTGAAATAGGTGTAAATTGTATTATATTGAAAGTATATATTGAACAGAAATTAGTTAATTTTTCAGGTTAAAAACTGGTTTCTCAAAACAAAATAGTTGTGCTCCCTGTAAAAAATCATGAATTGTACAATTTCTTTATAAAAACATAATTTATGCTTACCTGATAAATGTATTTCTCTTGTAGTGTATCCAGTCCACGGATCATCCATTACTTATGGGATATATTCTCCTTCCCAACAGGAAGTTGCAAGAGTCCACCCACAGCAAAGCTGCTATATAGCTCCTCCCCTAACTGCCATTACCAGTCATTCGACCGAAAACATGCAGAGAAAGGAAAACCATAGGGTGCAGTGGTGACTGTAGTTTAATGGAAAAATTACCTGCCTTAAAGTGACAGGGCGGGCCGTGGACTGGATACACTACAAGAGAAATAAATTTATCAGGTAAGCATAAATTATGTTTTCTCTTGTTAAGTGTATCCAGTCCACGGATCATCCATTACTTATGGGATACCAATACCAAAGCTAAAGTACACGGATGATGGGAGGGACAAGGCAGGTACTTAAACGGAAGTTACCACTGCCTGTAAAAAACCCTTTCTCCCAAAAATAGCCTCCGAAGAAGCAAGGTATCAAATTTGTTAAATTTGAAAAAGTATGAAACGCAGACCAAGACTCCGTCTTGTAATCTGTTCAACAGAAGCCACATTTAAAAAAAGGCCCAAGTGAAAACCACAGCTCTAGTAGAATGAGCTGTAATCCCTTCAGGAGGCTGTTGTCCAGCAGTCTCATAAGCTAAATGAATTATGCTTTTAACCAAAAAGACAGAGAGGTTGCTGAAGTCCTTTGACCTCTCCTCTGTCCAGAATAGACAACAAACAAGGTGAATGTTTGATGAAAATCTGTAGTAGCTTGTAAGTAAAACTTTAAAACACGAACCACGTCCAAATTGTGTAATAGACGTTCCTTCTTTGAAGAAGGATTAGGATACAAGAATGGAACAACAATCTCTTGAGTGATATTCTTGTTAGATACCACCTTAGGTAAAAACCCAGGTTGGTACACAGGACTACCTTATCCGTACGGAGAACCAGATAAGGAGAATCACATTGCAACGCAGATAACTCGGAGACTCTATGAGCCGAGGAAATAGCTACCAAAAAGGAACTTTCCAAGATAGAAGTTTGATATCTATGGAATGAAAAGGTTCAAATGGAACTCCTTGAAGAACCTTAAGAACCAGCTTTAAGCTCCATGGCGGAGCAACATTTTTAACCACAGGCTTGGTTCTAACCAAAGCCTGACCAAATGCCTGAACGTCTAGAATACCTGCCAGACGCTTGTGCAAAAGAATAGACAGAGTATAAATCTGTCCTTTTAAAGAACTAGCTGACAACCCTTTTCTCAAAATCATCTTGGAGAAAAGATAATATCCTGGGAATCCAGACTTTACTCCATGAGTAACCCTTGGATTCATAACAATAAGATATTTACACCATATCTTATGTTAAATTTTCCTAGAGACAGGCTTTTATGCCTGTATTAAGGTATCAATTACTGACTCTGAGAAGCCATGCTTTGATAACATCAAGCGTTCTGTCTCCAGGCAGTCCATCTCAGATTAGTTATATTTAGATGGTTGAAAAGACCCTGAGGTAGAGGGTCCTGTCTCAGAAGCAGAGACCGTGGTGGAAAGGATGACATGTCCACCAGATCGGCATACCAGGTCCTGCGTGGCCACGCAGGCGCTGTCAAAAGCACCAAAGCACTCTCCTGCTTGATCTTGTGCAAACCCCTCCGGAGGGAATTCCCACTCCCCCGGATGAAAAGTCTGACGACTTAGAAAATCTGCCTCCCAGTTCTCAACACCTGGGATAGGGATAGCTTTTAGACAAGAGTGAGTCTCTGTCCAGTGAATTATTTTAAGAATTCTAACATTGCTAGGGAACTTCTGTTCCCCCTTGATGGTTGATGTAAGCCACAGTCGTGATATTGTCTGACTGAAATATGATGTACCTCAGAGTTGCTAACTGAGGCCAAGTCTGAAGAGCATGGAATATCGCTCCCAGTTCCAGAATATTCATTAGAAGGAGGGTCTCCTCCTGAGTCCACTATCCCTGAGCCTTCAGGGAGTTCCAGACTGTATCCCAACCTAAAAGGCTGGCATCTGTTGTAACAATTGTCCCATCTGACCTGCGGAAGGTCATACCCTTGGACAGATGGACCCGAGATAGTCACCAGAGAAGAGAATCTCTGGTTTCTTGGTCCGGATTTAACAGGAGAACAAATCTGTGTAATCCCCGTTCCTCTGGCTGAACATGCATAGTTGCAGTGGTCTGAAATGTAGGCGTGCAAACGGTACTATGTCCCTTGCCGCTACCATTAAGCCGATTACATTCATGTACTGAGCCACCAAAGGGCGCGGATGGAATGAAGAACACGGCAGAAATTTATAAACTTTGACAACCTGGACTCCGTCAGGTAAATTTTAATTTCTACAAAATCTATCAGAATCCCTAGGAGGGAAACCCTTGATATTGGGGATAGAGAACTCTTTCCTTGTTCACTTTCCACCCATGCGATCTCAGAAATGCCAGTACTACGTCCGTATGAGACTTGGCAACTTGGATGTTTGACGCCTGTATCAGGATGTCGTCTAAATAAGGGGCCACTTCTATGCCCCGCGGCCTAAGGACCGCCAAAGTGACCCCAGAACCTCCATAAAGATTCTAGGGGCTGTAGTTAACCCAAAGGAAAGAGCTACAAACTGGTAATGCCTGTCTAGAAAGGCAAACCTGAAAAACCGATGGTGATCTTTATGCATCGTAATGTGAGGATAAGCATCCATTGTAGTCCTCTATTGACTCTCCTGGATCATAGTTAAGATGGTACGAATAGTTTCCATCTTAAATGATAGAGTTCTAAAGAATTTGTTTAAGATCTTTTAGATCCAAAATAGGTCTGAAGGTTTCCTTTCCTTGGGAACCACAAACTGATTTGAGGAAAACTGTGTCCCTGTTCCTCTATTGGAACTGAATGGGTCACGTACACAATGCAAGAATGTCTCTTTCTTTATCTGGTTTGCAGATAAATGTGAAAGGCAAAAACTCCCCTTTTTTGGGGGGGAAAGCTTTGAAATCCAGAAGATATCTCTGGGGTATAATTTCCAATGCCCAGGGATCCTGGGCATCTCTTGCCCAAGCCTGGGCGAAGAATGAAGTCTGCCCCCTATAGGATCCGTTACCAGATAGGGGTCCGTTCCTCATGCTGTTTTAGAGGCAGCAGCAGGCTCCTTGACCTGCTTATCTTTGTTCCAGGTCCGGTTGTCTCCAGACCGCCTTCGACTGAGCAAAAGTTCCCTCTTATTTTGCCTTAGAGGAAGTTGATGCCACACCTGCCTTGAATTTTCGAAAGGCACGAAAATTAGGCCTTTTTTGTCCCTTGATTTGGACCTGTCCTGAGGAAGGGCATGATCTTTTCCTCCAGTGATATAAGTAATAATCTCCTTCAAACTAGGCCTGAATAGGGTCTGCCCCTTGAAGGGAAGTTAAGTAGCTTATTTATTAAAGTCACGACAGCTGACCATGATATAAGCCATAGCGCTCTGCGCGCCAGTATAGTAAAAAACAGAATTCTTAGCCGTTAGTCTAGTCAAAGGAACAAAGGCATCAGAAAACAAAGGAATTGGCTAGCTTAAGTGCTCTAAGCTTGTCAAATATATTCATCCAATGGAGCCTGTAAAGCCTCATCAAGAGACTCAAACCAGAACGCCGCAGCAGCAGTGACAGGAGCAATGCGTGCAAGGGGCTGCAGGATAAAACCTTGTTGAATAAACATTTTTTATCCATTGGATCTAAAAAAGCACAACAGTCCTCGCCAGAGGTAGTGGTACGCTTAGCTAGAGTAGAAACTCTTCTCTCCACCTTAGGAACTGTCTGCCATAAGTCCCGTGTGGTGGCAACTATTAGAAAACATTCTTCTAAAAAATAGGAGGGGAAGAGAACGGCACACCTGGTCTATCCCATTCCTTATGAAAAATTTTAGTAAACCTCTTTAGGTATTGGAAAAACATAAGTACACACCGGCACTGCATATTATTTATCCAGTCTACACAATTTCTCTGGCACTGCGATTGTACACATTCATTCAGAGCAGCTAAAGCCTCCCTGAGCAACAAGTGGAGGTTCTCAAGCATAAATTTTAAATGTAGAAATATCAGAATCAGGTTAAATCATCTTCCCTGAGTCACAAATATCACCCACAGACTAAGCATATTGTGAGGTAGTATCAGACATGGTTCTTAAAGCGTCTGTATGCTCTGTATCTACCCCCAGAGCTGTTTTGCTTTCCTTTAATTTCAGGTAGTCTGACTAATACTGCTGCCAGTGTATAATACACAACCTTTGCCATGTCTTGTAAAATAAACACTATGGGCGCCATTGATATACTTGGCGCCATTTGAGCGTGAGTCCCTGGAGCGGGAGTCAAAGGGTCTGACACGTGGGGAGAGTTAGTCGGCATAACTTCCCCCTCGACAGAATCCTCTGGTAAAATAAACGCTATGGGTGCCCTTGATGTACTTGGCGCCATTTGAGCGTGAGTCCCTAAAGCGGGAGTCAAAGGGTCTAACACGTGGGGAGAGTTAGTCGGCATAACTTCCCCCTCGACAGAATCCTCTGGTGATAATGTTTTTAAATACAAAAAATGATCTTTATTGTTTAACATGAAATCAGTACATCTGGTACACATTCTAAAATGGGGTTCCACCATGGCTTTAAACATAATAAACACAGAGCCTCCTCTATGTTAGACATGTTAGAACTAATAAAGAGACTAGTAAGCTTGGAAAACACTTTAAATCAAGTTAACAAGCAAATATAACAAACGTTACTGTGCCTTTAAGAGAAACAAATTTTGTCAAAATTTGAAAAACAGTGAAAAAAGGCAGTAAATCAAACGAAATTTTTACAGTACATGTAATAAGTTAACAGAGCATTGCACCCACTTGCAAATGGATGATTAACCCCTTAATGCAAAAAACAGATAAAAAAAAAAACGACATTTTTTTAAACAGACACAACAAAACTGCCACAGCTGTGGATTACCTTCCCTATAACTGTTTCTATGCAAAATTTAAGCCAGCCATGTGGAAAAATTAGGCCCCAATAAGTTTTATCACCAAACATATGTTAAAAAACGATTAAACATGCCAGCAAACGTTTTAAAACACATTCTTATAAGAGTATGTATGTCTATTAATAAGCCTGATCCAGTCACTATCACTGCATTTAAGGCTTTACTTACATTACTTCGGTATCAGCAGTATTTTCTTAGTTAATTCCATTCCTTAGAAAAATATATTACTGCACATACCTTAGCATATATCTCTATCAATCAGCCTGGTACCAGTCGCTTTCACTGCATTTAAAGGCTGTACTTACATTACTTCGGTATCAGCAGTATTTTCTTAGTCAATTCCATTCCTTAGAAAAATATTTTACTGCACATACCTTATTTGCAGGAAAACCTGCACGCCATTCCCCCTCTGAAGTACCTTACTCCTCAGAATGTGTGAGAACAGCAACTGGATCTTAGTTACGTCTGCTAAGATCATAGAAAAAACGCAGGCAGATTCTTCTTCCAAATACTGCCTGAGATAAACAGCACACTCCGGTGCCATTTAAAAATAACAAACTTTTGATTGAAGAAATAAACTAAGTATAAAAAACCACAGACTCTCACGACCTCCTATCTATGTTGAGACTTGCAAGAGAATGACTGGGAATGGCAGTTAGGGGAGGAGCTATATAGCAGCTTTGCTGTGGGTGGACTCTTGCAACTTCCTGTTGGGAAGGAGAATATATCCCATAAGTAATGGATGATCCGTGGACTGGATACACTTAACAAGAGAAATACTAGTACTAAAGCCCGTGTACATGGGCCATTTTTTGCAGTACAGCGGTCCCACCCCTTGCTCTCTCCCCCTTCTCTTTTGCTCTCTCTCCCCACTCTCTTTTGCTATCTCTCGACCCTCTCCTTTGTGCTCTCTCCCCCCTCTTTGGCTCTCTCCCCCCTCATTTGCTCTCTCTCTCCCCTCTTTGGCTCTCTCCCCCCTTTCTTTTGCTCTCTCTGCCCCCTCTTTTGTTCTCTCTCCCCCCTCTTTGGCTCTCTCTCCCCCCTTTCTTTTGCTCTCTCTCCCCCCTCTTTTGCTCTCTTTCCCCCCTCTTTAGCTCTCTCCCCTCTTTGGCTCTCTTTCCTCTTTTGCTCTCTCTCTCCCCCCTCTTTGACTCTCTCTCTTCCCTCTTTGGCTCTCTCCCCCCTCTATTTGGCTCTCTCCTCCCTCTTTGTCTCTCTTCTCCCTCTTTGGCCTTCTCCCCCCCTCTTTGGCCCTTCTACCCCCCATCTTTGGCCCTCTCCCCCCCTCTTTGGCTCTCTCCCCCTCTATTTGGCTCTCTCCCCCCTCTTTGGCTCTCTCTCACCTCTCTTTGGCCATGCTCCCCCCTTTTTGGCCCTTCTCCCCCTCTCTGGCTCTGTTTTTCAAACCCTTTGACTCTCTGGCCACGCCCCCATCGCGGCACCCTGCCTGGCCACGCCCCGCGGCGGCACCCGCCCAGCCTTGCCCCTCGCTGCGCCCGACCATGCCCCTCATCGCGTCCGTTCATGCCCTTCACCGCGCCCCAGCCACGCCCCCACCGTGACGCTCCTGTCGGCCACGCCCCCTGACACTCCGCTTCAGCCTTGCTCTGTGCTGAGTGTCAGGATCCAAACGAAGAGGTATGTTTGTCATGTGCAGTCTCTACTGCGCATGACTGCATCTGACAAACATACTTGGCCATTTATTATATAGGATTGTCACATTCTTCTGTCTTTTTTTAAGCAGGCAATTCGTTTTTTATTAATACTATAGGAACATCAAATTTGATTCCACTACCTAAAGAAAAAAAAATGGCAGTGAGAACTGTACACATTTTCTGTGCACAATAGAATCATGGAAGCCTGTGTTATTGTACACACAATGCTGTACATTGCAAAGCTTATCCAAAATATAGGGATTAGATCCCAAAGCAGTATAGCTGCAAAATGTGTTGTTTACATTGAGATATCTGTCTGAGTGCAATGTAAAGTTTAAAGGGACAGTCTACGTCAAATGTTTTATTGTGTAAAAATATAGTGCCTTTGCTACCCATTCCCCAGCTTTGCACAACTAACTGTCGGCCAGATTACAAGTTTTGCGTTATGGCTGGCTCGCTATTAAACTTAAATAAAAAGAGAGAGAGAGAGATGCACTCAACTGAGACAGAACAAAAGCTGGAAAAACTTCCGTGCCTGTTCATTTTATTATAGGGTGCCACTCAGGGTGCATACTCTTTTAGCACACTAAGCACCTTCACAGAGAAAAAATATCCTGTAGCATATCAGTCTGACCCTGCCCATGACAGTCCAGCACCTAAATACCAGGCAATTCTTCTCTGAACAAGAGAAACAACAGCCCCAGACGATCGTTTCGGCCTTCTGTGGGCCTCGGCAGTGAGGTGCAGTTGCATCTCTCTAAGGGCATGTGTGCAAGGAGTCCAATTCTGGTTTTCCCTTTTACTCTTAGGGAGACCCAAGAGCAATTTGCATAAATAAAAAGAGAGAGAGAGATGCACTCAGCTGAGACAGAACAAAAGCTGGAAAAACTTTTGTGCCTGTTCATTTTATTATAGGGTGCCACTCAGGGTGCATACTATTTTAGCACACTATGCCCCTTCACAGAGAAAAAAAATCCTGTAGCATATCAGTCTGACCCTGCCCAATGACAGTCCAGCTCCGAAATACCAGGCAATTCTTCTCTGAACAAGAGAAACAACAACCCCAGACGATGGCCTGTGACTGAAGGTGCAATTGAGGTGTTGGGTGTGAAATTTGATGTGGATTTGAAAGGCTTGGAAAGTTGGGAGAATGTTTTTGATAAAGTGAGTAGAAAACTTCAGTTTTGGTCTTTAAGGACTTTATCTTTGGAAGGAAAAATGTTAGTTATTAAATCAGTTTTGATCCCTATTATGTTATATTTGGCGTTAGTTTTTCCGCCACCTGAGAGGATTTTTCGGAGAATTTTGAGAGTGTTGTTTTCTTTTTTCTGGAGTTCTGGTATGGAGCGTTTGAATAGAGATGTTGTTATTAAGAGTAAGAATGTTGGTGGTAAGGGTTTTCCAAATGTGGAGAGATTTTTGGCTGTGAAATATGTTAGTAGGTGTGTGGTTCTGAGTGGTAAGGATAGCATGGCTGGTTGTATGGTAAAGTATGCTTGTGGAAATGTTTTAAGACGATATGGTTTATTTGAGATTGATAGAAAGAAACCGGTATGTTTTGCTGTTCCGTGGTTTTATGTAAGGGTGGAATGTTGGATTAAAAAATATGGTTTGGAGAATGTTAGTAGGGAGATGTGGTGTGCAAACAGAATGGTGTTGAAAATGTTGGAGAAGAAGGAAGGTCTTGAGTTGATTGGGGGTTTGAATGAAAATGAATGTGTGTTGGTATGGAAAAATGTGTGTAATAAGTATTTGATGAATAGGCAGAAAGATATTAGTTGGATGAGTGTGCATAAGTGTTTGCCAACAAGGGATTTTCAGAGAATGCGTTGTTTAGTGGCTTCAGAAGTGTGTCCTAGAGATGGTTGTTTTCAAAGCGAGAGTGTTATTCATTTGTTTTGGAATTGTGAGTATGCTAGGGATGTTTGGAGAAGTTTGAAAAGGATGATTAAGGGTTTGACTGGAGTGCAGTTTTTTACTTTTAATATGATGATGTATGGTTTGTGTGGAAGTGGTGTGGAAAAGGAGAAAGCAAGATTGATATGGTTGTTGGCATGTTGTGTGAAGGAGGTGTTGTGGGATGTGCGTAATATTTTGATTTTTAAGAAAGAGGTAGTTACTGTAGGTAATTGTGTGGGTATGGTCCGTGGGAAGTTGTTTTTGTATTTTTCTTTTGATAGGAGGCGATATGGGGAATTAGATTCTGAAGGCATCTGGAAGACAAAGAAGTGGAAGGATTGGATTATTTAGGTTTTTTTTTTTTGTTTGTTTGTTTTTTTTTTGTTTTTTTCCTCCAGTTTGTTTTTGTCTGTATTTGAAATATGTTTAATTTTATTTTGTGTGATTATTTAAGTTTAATTGCATTTTGTGTTTTTTCTGATGACAAAAATTTGGGTCAATATTTCAGTTTTGTAACAAGAGTTATTTTGTTTGCATTTGTTATTATGATTTTATTTTGTATATATGCATATATGATTATTTTTCTAATAAAAGAATTACGAAACATATGTCTGGGGTCGCTTCTCGGGCCTTTGGCTGGGATCAAGTGCAGTTTTCTGTGCTTGGTCTTGGTTAAAAGATTTGCTGCCTGGAGACCTGCTCCTTCGGCCTGGGGTCCTTTCCCTTCGGGGTTTGGGCTCCTGCTGCTATTGGGGGGGTGGCTACTCCTTAGGCATAGAGCAACTGGGTAGTAGGGCTGTCCCCTTGGCCTTGTAGCATCGTCCCTGGACTTCAGCCACATGCTGCTTTTGGGGGGGGGCGCTCTGAAATCCAGCCTAAAGAGGCAATAGGACAATTATGGCTACCAATGTGCCAAACGTTCCCCATACACTTCGGGTGTTGATTTCTGAGGACTTTCGAGAGAAGATTGGTTTGGCTCATGTCCAGCAGGTTGTTTTGGAGGGTGTTTTGAAGATGCCAAGAGCAAGTTTGCATTGTGTTCAGTCTTTCCCTTCAAGAGGGATTTTTGATGTGGCTTTCACCGATGAGCATCATTTACAGACCTGCTATCAACGGACTATTGATATGGCTGCTGCTCCAGAGTTGGTGGGCATGAGATTTGTTGCCTGTGTGCAGAGGGAGAGAAGAATCCCGGTGACAGTACATATGTACAACCCTTGGGTCACTGATGTGGAAATTCGTCTGTTTCTTTGTCGCTTCTTTGATGATGTTCAAGGAGGTAGCAAAGTGAAGAATCAGTTTGGGACTTTCAATGGAAAGCGCAGGTTCTGGGTGCGGTTTGTGCCAGATGAATTAGGTATTGGTGGAAAGAAACATCCTCCACAGACTTTCGCCATTGGTGGAAATAGAGGTTTCCTATACTATGATGACATGCCTCTTTTTTGCCGTAGTTGCAACCTGTTTGGTCACATTGCTGAAAATTGCCCAGGTGTCAGATGTCGAAATTGCGGTGAGGAGGATCATCTTGTTGCCCACTGTAGTAAACGCCGGACCTGTGACCTGTGTGGTTCTTCAAGTCATCTGTGCAGGATGTGTCCTTTGATGATGTTTCAGGGGCTTCAGGTGAATTGTGATTTAAAGATCAAGTATGGTAAGGGTGTTTGGAAACTGAATGTGGATTTGTTAGAAGATGAGAAGTTTAAGCGTCAGTTTGTTTGGATGTATGAAAGGTGGCGTGATAGAAAATGTGATTTTAGTAATGTGCTTATGTGGTGGGAATGGTTGAAGGTGGAAATAAAGAGGTTTTTTTTATTAAGAAAGGCTGTGAGAAAGCTAGAATGGAAAGGGAGTTGTATGATAAATGGTATCTGAGGTTGTTGTATTTGTATGAATTGAGAAATTGTGGTATTGATGTGCATGAGGAAATTGCTGAAGCAAGAAAGATCATTAAAAAGTGTATGCATGAAAAAGGAAAGAAAATTGTTTTTATGGCAAGATTGGAGAAAATGGAAAAGGATGAGTCTTGTAGTAAATATTTTTTTAAGAAAGCTTTTGAAGGAAAGACTGGTTTTGTTAGTGTTTTTGATAAGGTTGAGTGTGAAGTTAATGGTACGGATGGTGTTTTGCGTGAAGTTCATGAGTTTTACAGTGAGCTGTATGAAGAAAACACAAGAGATGTTTTATTGGAAAATGAGTTGTTGGAAAACATTGAGGTTAAGTTGGAAAAATATGATAATGATTTGTTAGAAAGGGATCTAAGTTTGGATGAGATTGCAGAGGTTGTTAGGAGTTTTAAGAATGGGAAGGTACCTAGTTGTGATGGTTTGCCTGTTGAATTTTATACTTGTTTTTGGAATTTGATTGGGGTGGATATGTTGGATGTTTGTAAGTTTGTTTTTAGAATGAATGTTTTGTCTGTTTCAATGAGGAAAGGTTTGATTGTTTTGTTATTTAAAAAGGGTGATAAGAGAGATTTGAGGAATTGGAGGCCGATTACGTTGTTGAATGTTGACTATAAGGTTATTGCAAAGGTGTTGGCAAATAGAATGCGTGGAGTGATTGGTAAGGTTGTGGGTGAAGAGCAAGTGTGTGCTGTTCTTGGGCGTCAGATTTCTGAAAGTTTGTTGTTACTACGTGATGTACTGTGGTATGTGAGGGAGAGGATGAGGTCTGTTGCTATTGTGGATTTTGAAAAAGCGTATGATAGGGTAGTGCATGATTTTATGTTTCATGTTTTAGAACGTTTAGGTTTTTCTGGTAAGATTATTGGATGGTTTAAATGTTTGTATAGTGATATTGTGAGTCAAGTCCAGGTTAATGGTTTTTTGACTGAGGAATTTTGTGTTAAATCTGGAGTGCGTCAAGGATGTCCTTTGTCTCCTGTGTTATTTGTATGTGTCACTGAGCCATTATTATGGATGATGTGATTGTGGTATGTGAGACTCAGGCTGGTTTGAGGAGGGTGAAAACTTTAGTTGAATGTTTTGTATGGCAAGTGGTTTCAGAGTTAATTGGAATAAGTGTTAAGTTAAAGTTTTTGGTAATGATAGGGAGATTGATTCCTGTGGATGGCCTGTGACTGAAGGTGCAATTGAGGTGTTGGGTGTGAAATTTGATGTGGATTTGAAAGGCTTGGAAAGTTGGGAGAATGTTTTTGATAAAGTGAGTAGAAAACTTCAGTTTTGGTCTTTAAGGACTTTATCTTTGGAAGGAAAAATGTTAGTTATTAAATCAGTTTTGATCCCTATTATGTTATATTTGGCGTTAGTTTTTCCGCCACCTGAGAGGATTTTTCGGAGAATTTTGAGAGTGTTGTTTTCTTTTTTCTGGAGTTCTGGTATGGAGCGTTTGAAAAGAGATGTTGTTATTAAGAGTAAGAATGTTGGTGGTAAGGGTTTTCCAAATGTGGAGAGATTTTTGGCTGTGAAATATGTTAGTAGGTGTGTGGTTCTGAGTGGTAAGGATAGCATGGCTGGTTGTATGGTAAAGTATGCTTGTGGAAATGTTTTAAGACGATATGGTTTATTTGAGATTGATAGAAAGAAACCGGTATGTTTTGCTGTTCCGTGGTTTTATGTAAGGGTGGAATGTTGGATTAAAAAATATGGTTTGGAGAATGTTAGTAGGTAGATGTGGTGTGCAAACAGAATGGTGTTGAAAATGTTGGAGAAGAAGGAAGGTCTTGAGTTGATTGGGGGTTTGAATGAAAATGAATGTGTGTTGGTATGGAAAAATGTGTGTAATAAGTATTTGATGAATAGGCAGAAAGATATTAGTTGGATGAGTGTGCATAAGTGTTTGCCAACAAGGGATTTTCAGAGAATGCGTTGTTTAGTGGCTTCAGAAGTGTGTCCTAGAGATGGTTGTTTTCAAAGCGAGAGTGTTATTCATTTGTTTTGGAATTGTGAGTATGCTAGGGATGTTTGGAGAAGTTTGAAAAGGATGATTAAGGGTTTGACTGGAGTGCAGTTTTTTACTTTTAATATGATGATGTATGGTTTGTGTGGAAGTGGTGTGGAAAAGGAGAAAGCAAGATTGATATGGTTGTTGGCATGTTGTGTGAAGGAGGTGTTGTGGGATGTGCGTAATATTTTGATTTTTAAGAAAGAGGTAGTTACTGTAGGTAATTGTGTGGGTATGGTCCGTGGGAAGTTGTTTTTGTATTTTTCTTTTGATAGGAGGCGATATGGGGAATTAGATTCTGAAGGCATCTGGAAGACAAAGAAGTGGAAGGATTGGATTATTTAGGTTTTTTTTTTGTTTGTTTGTTTTTTTTTTGTTTTTTTCCTCCAGTTTGTTTTTGTCTGTATTTGAAATATGTTTAATTTTATTTTGTGTGATTATTTAAGTTTAATTGCATTTTGTGTTTTTTCTGATGACAAAAATTTGGGTCAATATTTCAGTTTTGTAACAAGAGTTATTTTGTTTGCATTTGTTATTATGATTTTATTTTGTATATATGCATATATGATTATTTTTCTAATAAAAGAATTACGAAACATATGTCTGGGGTCGCTTCTCGGGCCTTTGGCTGGGATCAAGTGCAGTTTTCTGTGCTTGGTCTTGGTTAAAAGATTTGCTGCCTGGAGACCTGCTCCTTCGGCCTGGGGTCCTTTCCCTTCGGGGTTTGGGCTCCTGCTGCTATTGGGGGGGTGGCTACTCCTTAGGCATAGAGCAACTGGGTAGTAGGGCTGTCCCCTTGGCCTTGTAGCATCGTCCCTGGACTTCAGCCACATGCTGCTTTTGGGGGGGGGGCGCTCTGAAATCCAGCCTAAAGAGGCAATAGGACAATTATGGCTACCAATGTGCCAAACGTTCCCCATACACTTCGGGTGTTGATTTCTGAGGACTTTCGAGAGAAGATTGGTTTGGCTCATGTCCAGCAGGTTGTTTTGGAGGGTGTTTTGAAGATGCCAAGAGCAAGTTTGCATTGTGTTCAGTCTTTCCCTTCAAGAGGGATTTTTGATGTGGCTTTCACCGATGAGCATCATTTACAGACCTGCTATCAACGGACTATTGATATGGCTGCTGCTCCAGAGTTGGTGGGCATGAGATTTGTTGCCTGTGTGCAGAGGGAGAGAAGAATCCCGGTGACAGTACATATGTACAACCCTTGGGTCACTGATGTGGAAATTCGTCTGTTTCTTTGTCGCTTCTTTGATGATGTTCAAGGAGGTAGCAAAGTGAAGAATCAGTTTGGGACTTTCAATGGAAAGCGCAGGTTCTGGGTGCGGTTTGTGCCAGATGAATTAGGTATTGGTGGAAAGAAACATCCTCCACAGACTTTCGCCATTGGTGGAAATAGAGGTTTCCTATACTATGATGACATGCCTCTTTTTTGCCGTAGTTGCAACCTGTTTGGTCACATTGCTGAAAATTGCCCAGGTGTCAGATGTCGAAATTGCGGTGAGGAGGATCATCTTGTTGCCCACTGTAGTAAACGCCGGACCTGTGACCTGTGTGGTTCTTCAAGTCATCTGTGCAGGATGTGTCCTTTGATGATGTTTCAGGGGCTTCAGGTGAATTGTGATTTAAAGATCAAGTATGGTAAGGGTGTTTGGAAACTGAATGTGGATTTGTTAGAAGATGAGAAGTTTAAGCGTCAGTTTGTTTGGATGTATGAAAGGTGGCGTGATAGAAAATGTGATTTTAGTAATGTGCTTATGTGGTGGGAATGGTTGAAGGTGGAAATAAAGAGGTTTTTTTTATTAAGAAAGGCTGTGAGAAAGCTAGAATGGAAAGGGAGTTGTATGATAAATGGTATCTGAGGTTGTTGTATTTGTATGAATTGAGAAATTGTGGTATTGATGTGCATGAGGAAATTGCTGAAGCAAGAAAGATCATTAAAAAGTGTATGCATGAAAAAGGAAAGAAAATTGTTTTTATGGCAAGATTGGAGAAAATGGAAAAGGATGAGTCTTGTAGTAAATATTTTTTTAAGAAAGCTTTTGAAGGAAAGACTGGTTTTGTTAGTGTTTTTGATAAGGTTGAGTGTGAAGTTAATGGTACGGATGGTGTTTTGCGTGAAGTTCATGAGTTTTACAGTGAGCTGTATGAAGAAAACACAAGAGATGTTTTATTGGAAAATGAGTTGTTGGAAAACATTGAGGTTAAGTTGGAAAAATATGATAATGATTTGTTAGAAAGGGATCTAAGTTTGGATGAGATTGCAGAGGTTGTTAGGAGTTTTAAGAATGGGAAGGTACCTAGTTGTGATGGTTTGCCTGTTGAATTTTATACTTGTTTTTGGAATTTGATTGGGGTGGATATGTTGGATGTTTGTAAGTTTGTTTTTAGAATGAATGTTTTGTCTGTTTCAATGAGGAAAGGTTTGATTGTTTTGTTATTTAAAAAGGGTGATAAGAGAGATTTGAGGAATTGGAGGCCGATTACGTTGTTGAATGTTGACTATAAGGTTTTTGCAAAGGTGTTGGCAAATAGAATGCGTGGAGTGATTGGTAAGGTTGTGGGTGAAGAGCAAGTGTGTGCTGTTCTTGGGCGTCAGATTTCTGAAAGTTTGTTGTTACTACGTGATGTACTGTGGTATGTGAGGGAGAGGATGAGGTCTGTTGCTATTGTGGATTTTGAAAAAGCGTATGATAGGGTAGTGCATGATTTTATGTTTCATGTTTTAGAACGTTTAGGTTTTTCTGGTAAGATTATTGGATGGTTTAAATGTTTGTATAGTGATATTGTGAGTCAAGTCCAGGTTAATGGTTTTTTGACTGAGGAATTTTGTGTTAAATCTGGAGTGCGTCAAGGATGTCCTTTGTCTCCTGTGTTATTTGTATGTGTCACTGAGCCATTATTAACTAGTTTGAGGAAGGATAAATTAGTTAGAGGTGTGAGTGTTCCTGGTAGTAATGGAAGGTGTTTAAAAGTGATTGGGTATATGGATGATGTGATTGTGGTATGTGAGACTCAGGCTGGTTTGAGGAGGGTGAAAACTTTAGTTGAATGTTTTGTATGGCAAGTGGTTTCAGAGTTAATTGGAATAAGTGTTAAGTTAAAGTTTTTGGTAATGATAGGGAGATTGATTCCTGTGGATGGCCTGTGACTGAAGGTGCAATTGAGGTGTTGGGTGTGAAATTTGATGTGGATTTGAAAGGCTTGGAAAGTTGGGAGAATGTTTTTGATAAAGTGAGTAGAAAACTTCAGTTTTGGTCTTTAAGGACTTTATCTTTGGAAGGAAAAATGTTAGTTATTAAATCAGTTTTGATCCCTATTATGTTATATTTGGCGTTAGTTTTTCCGCCACCTGAGAGGATTTTTCGGAGAATTTTGAGAGTGTTGTTTTCTTTTTTCTGAAGTTCTGGTATGGAGCGTTTGAAAAGAGATGTTGTTATTAAGAGTAAGAATGTTGGTGGTAAGGGTTTTCCAAATGTGGAGAGATTTTTGGCTGTGAAATATGTTAGTAGGTGTGTGGTTCTGAGTGGTAAGGATAGCATGGCTGGTTGTATGGTAAAGTATGCTTGTGGAAATGTTTTAAGACGATATGGTTTATTTGAGATTGATAGAAAGAAACCGGTATGTTTTGCTGTTCCGTGGTTTTATGTAAGGGTGGAATGTTGGATTAAAAAATATGGTTTGGAGAATGTTAGTAGGGAGATGTGGTGTGCAAACAGAATGGTGTTGAAAATGTTGGAGAAGAAGGAAGGTCTTGAGTTGATTGGGGGTTTGAATGAAAATGAATGTGTGTTGGTATGGAAAAATGTGTGTAATAAGTATTTGATGAATAGGCAGAAAGATATTAGTTGGATGAGTGTGCATAAGTGTTTGCCAACAAGGGATTTTCAGAGAATGCGTTGTTTAGTGGCTTCAGAAGTGTGTCCTAGAGATAGTTGTTTTCAAAGCGAGAGTGTTATTCATTTGTTTTGGAATTGTGAGTATGCTAGGGATGTTTGGAGAAGTTTGAAAAGGATGATTAAGGGTTTGACTGGAGTGCAGTTTTTTACTTTTAATATGATGATGTATGGTTTGTGTGGAAGTGGTGTGGAAAAGGAGAAAGCAAGATTGATATGGTTGTTGGCATGTTGTGTGAAGGAGGTGTTGTGGGATGTGCGTAATATTTTGATTTTTAAGAAAGAGGTAGTTACTGTAGGTAATTGTGTGGGTATGGTCCGTGGGAAGTTGTTTTTGTATTTTTCTTTTGATAGGAGGCGATATGGGGAATTAGATTCTGAAGGCATCTGGAAGACAAAGAAGTGGAAGGATTGGATTATTTAGGTTTTTTTTTTGTTTGTTTGTTTTTTTTTGTTTTTTTCCTCCAGTTTGTTTTTGTCTGTATTTGAAATATGTTTAATTTTATTTTGTGTGATTATTTAAGTTTAATTGCATTTTGTGTTTTTTCTGATGACAAAAATTTGGGTCAATATTTCAGTTTTGTAACAAGAGTTATTTTGTTTGCATTTGTTATTATGATTTTATTTTGTATATATGCATATATGATTATTTTTCTAATAAAAGAATTACGAAACATATGTCTGGGGTCGCTTCTCGGGCCTTTGGCTGGGATCAAGTGCAGTTTTCTGTGCTTGGTCTTGGTTAAAAGATTTGCTGCCTGGAGACCTGCTCCTTCGGCCTGGGGTCCTTTCCCTTCGGGGTTTGGGCTCCTGCTGCTATTGGGGGGTGGCTACTCCTTAGGCATAGAGCAACTGGGTAGTAGGGCTGTCCCCTTGGCCTTGTAGCATCGTCCCTGGACTTCAGCCACATGCTGCTTTTGGGGGGGGGGCGCTCTGAAATCCAGCCTAAAGAGGCAATAGGACAATTATGGCTACCAATGTGCCAAACGTTCCCCATACACTTCGGGTGTTGATTTCTGAGGACTTTCGAGAGAAGATTGGTTTGGCTCATGTCCAGCAGGTTGTTTTGGAGGGTGTTTTGAAGATGCCAAGAGCAAGTTTGCATTGTGTTCAGTATTTCCCTTCAAGAGGGATTTTTGATGTGGCTTTCACCGATGAGCATCATTTACAGACCTGCTATCAACGGACTATTGATATGGCTGCTGCTCCAGAGTTGGTGGGCATGAGATTTGTTGCCTGTGTGCAGAGGGAGAGAAGAATCCCGGTGACAGTACATATGTACAACCCTTGGGTCACTGATGTGGAAATTCGTCTGTTTCTTTGTCGCTTCTTTGATGATGTTCAAGGAGGTAGCAAGCTGAAGAATCAGTTTGGGACTTTCAATGGAAAGCGCAGGTTCTGGGTGCGGTTTGTGCCAGATGAATTAGGTATTGGTGGAAAGAAACATCCTCCACAGACTTTCGCCATTGGTGGAAATAGAGGTTTCCTATACTATGATGACATGCCTCTTTTTTGCCGTAGTTGCAACCTGTTTGGTCACATTGCTGAAAATTGCCCAGGTGTCAGATGTCGAAATTGCGGTGAGGAGGATCATCTTGTTGCCCACTGTAGTAAACGCCGGACCTGTGACCTGTGTGGTTCTTCAAGTCATCTGTGCAGGATGTGTCCTTTGATGATGTTTCAGGGGCTTGATAGAGTAAAGCCTTCCTATGCTGATGTTGCAAAAAAAACATCTTCAGTTGCAGTTGAGCCATCTGTGAATGAGGAGGAGGTCTCTGATGAGGCATTGAACTCTATATTACCTCTTTTGTGTAAGAAATCTGCAGTTGGGGTCCCTGTCGGAGGAGAGGTGTCTGATGCTCCTGTGGTGGTTCCTGTGGCTGAGAAGGTAGAGGAAGCCCAATCTCATCTTCAGGAGGTGGATCTTGCTACATCTAATGTGATAGCTGCTTCAGATGTTCTTGAAGCCCTGTTGCCCAATTCTGTGGATGATACTGTTGCTGTTCCTGGAACAGAGAATTTTTCCTTCACTGAGTCATCTTGTGATGCTGCTCCTGATGCTGTTCTTGGTGAAGGGGAGAACATTGATTGGTCTGCTGTTGTGTCCTCTAGTTCTGAGGAGGATATGGACACTGAAGGGAAAAAATCTGCCTCCAAGCGAAAAATAGATGCGGATTCTGATGGATGGGAGAGTCCTGATTTAAATCTTCCAGTAGTTAAGGGTGCAGACCCAGATACTACAAGTGATGCTGACTCTTTAATTTCAGAGTTTCCTTCTGTCTCTACTAAAGACGTTCCTTCTGACTCAAGCCAGTGCATAGGTGACTTTTCTGATGCCTTTTCTGTTGGTTATCTAGATAAAAGAGATGTGAACCAACTTGCTGAAGTTACTAGTTATGAGGCTGGCAAGGGGGAGCCTAGGAGGTCGGAACGTCACAGAGGCAGATTTAAAGGATCTCCTTTGAGTCCTAAGAAAAAGAAAGAAAAGAAGAAGTCCTGATGTTATTTTTTTTTTGTTTGTTTTTCTTTAATTTATTTTTGTGATGTTTCTGACCATTTCTTCCCTTAATGTCAGGTGTATGACAACTATAGCAAGGAGAGCTGCAATTTTTAAATTATTATCTGTATGTTCTGCTAATATTTTTTGTTTGCAGGAATGTGGTCTCTCTGAACATCCTAAATGTGCTGACTGGGAATATGGTCCTAAAGTATGGTCTTGTTCTTCTGATAGGAATGGGGGGGTGGGAGTTTTGTTTAAGGGGTTTAGTTTTTCTATCCTTAATGTAGTTCATATTGTCCCAGGTCGGGTACTTTTGGTTAGTTTTAGTTTTTGTGAGACTGTTTTTCGTTTGTTTAATGTATATGCTTCTCCAAATAGGGTAGAACGTTTGCTTAATTTTGAAACTTTAAAGTTTTTTCTGCCAGGTCGAGAGCCAACTTTTTTGGTTGGGGATTTTAATTGTATTATTAAGAATGGGGACAGAGAGGGTGGGAGTGATTGTAGGGTGGATAGCTCAGGGAAGTTTTTACTTGATTTGCTTAAATCTTTCGGTTTGAAGGATGCCTTTGGGTCTGTTTCTTTTTCAGGGGAGGGTTTTACTTTCTTTAGTGATAGTGGTGGGATAAAATCTCGAATTGATTTTTGTTTTTTATCTAAATTTTTATGTGTTGATGATTTTTCTTTAAAGCGGATGCCCTTTACGGATCATGCCCTTTTGATGTGTAAGGTGAATTGTGATTTGAAGATCAAGTATGGTAAGGGTGTTTGGAAACTGAATGTGGATTTGTTAGAAGATGAGAAGTTTAAGCGTCAGTTTGTTTGGATGTATGAAAGGTGGCGTGATAGAAAATGTGATTTTAGTAATGTGCTTATGTGGTGGGAATGGTTGAAGGTGGAAATAAAGAGGTTTTTTTTATTAAGAAAGGCTGTGAGAAAGCTAGAATGGAAAGGGAGTTGTATGATAAATGGTATCTGAGGTTGTTGTATTTGTATGAATTGAGAAATTGTGGTATTGATGTGCATGAGGAAATTGCTGAAGCAAGAAAGATCATTAAAAAGTGTATGCATGAAAAAGGAAAGAAAATTGTTTTTATGGCAAGATTGGAGAAAATGGAAAAGGATGAGTCTTGTAGTAAATATTTTTTTAAGAAAGCTTTTGAAGGAAAGACTGGTTTTGTTAGTGTTTTTGATAAGGTTGAGTGTGAAGTTAAAGGTATGGGTGGTGTTTTGCGTGAAGTTCATGAGTTTTACAGTGAGCTGTATAAAGAAAAAACAAGAGATGTTTTATTGGAAAATGAGTTGTTGGAAAACATTGAGGTTAAGTTGGAAACATATGATAATGATTTGTTAGAAAGGGATCTAAGTTTGGATGAGATTGCAGTGGTTGTTAGGAGTTTTAAGAATGGGAAGGTACCTGGTTGTGATGGTTTTCCTGTTGAATTTTATACTTGTTTTGGAATTTGATTGGGGTTGATATGTTGGATGTTTGTAAGTTTGTTTTTAGAATGAATGTTTTGCCTGTTTCAATGAGGAAAGGTTTGATTGTTTTGTTATTTAAAAAGGGTGATAAGAGAGATTTGAGGAATTGGAGGCCGATTACGTTGTTGAATGTTGACTATAAGGTTATTGCAAAGGTGTTGGCAAATAGAATGCGTGGAGTGATTGGTAAGGTTGTGGGTGAAGAGCAAGTGTGTGCTGTTCCTGGGCGTCAGATCTCAGAAAGTTTGTTGTTACTACGTGATGTACTGTGGTATGTGATGGAGAGGATGAGGTCTGCTGCTATTGTGGATTTTGAAAAAGCGTATGATAGGGTAGTGCATGATTTTATGTTTCATGTTTTAGAACGTTTAGGTTTTTCTGGTAAGATTATTGGATGGTTTAAATGTTTGTATAGTGATATTGTGAGTCAAGTCCAGGTTAATGGTTTTTTGACTGAGGAATTTTGTGTTAAATCTGGAGTGCGTCAAGGATGTCCTTTGTCTCCTGTGTTATTTGTATGTGTCATTGAGCCATTATTAACTAGTTTGAGGAAGGATAAATTAGTTAGAGGTGTGAGTGTTCCTGGTAGTAATGGAAGGTGTTTAAAAGTGATTGGGTATATGGATGATGTGAGTATGGTATGTGAGACTCAGGCTGGTTTGAGGAGGGTGAAAACTTTAGTTGAATGTTTTTGTATGGCAAGTGGTTTCAGAGTTTATTGGAATAAGTGTAAAGTTAAAGTTTTTGGTAATGATAGGGAGATTGATTCCTGTGGATGGCCTGTGACTGAAGGTGCAATTGAGGTGTTGGGTGTGAAATTTGATGGGGATTTGAAAGGCTTGGAAAGTTGGGAGAATGTTTTTGATAAAGTGAGTAGAAATCTTCAGTTTTGGTCTTTAAGGACTTTATCTTTGGAAGGAAAAATGTTAGTTATTAAATCGGTTTTGATCCCTATTATGTTATATTTGGCGTTAGTTTTTCCGCCACCTGAGAGGATTTTTCGGAGAATTTTAAGAGTGTTGTTTTCTTTTTTCTGGAGTTCTGGTATGGAGCGTTTGAAAAGAGATGTTGTTGTTAAGAGTAAGAATGTTGGTGATAAGGGTTTTCCAAATGTGGAGAGATTTTTGGCTGTGAAATATGTTAGTAGGTGTGTGGTTGAGTGGTAAGGATAGCATGTCTGGTTGTATGGTAAAGTATGCTTGTGGAAATGTTTTAAGACGATATGGTTTATTTGAGATTGATAGAAAGAAACCGGTATGTTTTGCTGTTCCGTGGTTTTATGTAAGGGTGGAATGTTGGATTAAAAAATATGGTTTGGAGAATGTTAGTAGGGAGATGTGGTGTGCAAACAGAATGGTGTTGAAAATGTTGGAGAAGAAGGAAGGTCTTGAGTTGATTGGGGGTTTGAATGAAAATGAATGTGTGTTGGTATGGAAAAATGTGTGTAATAAGTATTTGATGAATAGGCAGAAAGATATTAGTTGGATGAGTGTGCATAAGTGTTTGCCAACAAGGGATTTTCAGAGAATGCGTCGTTTAGTGGCTTCAGAAGTGTGTCCTAGAGATGGTTGTTTTCAAAGCGAGAGTGTTATTCATTTGTTTTGGAATTGTGAGTATGCTAGGGATGGTTGGAGAAGTTTGAAAAGGATGATTAAGGGTTTGACTGGAGTGCAGTTTTTTACATTTAATATGATGATGTATGGTTTGTGTGGAAGTGGTGTGGAAAAGGAGAAAGCAAGATTGATATGGTTGTTGGCATGTTGTGTGAAGGAGGTGTTGTGGGATGTGCGTAATAACATAATTTATGCTTACCTGATAAATTTATTTCTCTTGTAGTGTATCCAGTCCACGGATCATCCATTACTTATGGGATATTAACTCCTCCCCAACAGGAAGTGCAAGAGGATTCACCCAGCAGAGCTGCTATATAGCTCCTCCCCTAACTGCCATTACCAGTCATTCGACCGAAAACATGCAGAGAAAGGAAAACCATAGGGTACAGTGGTGACTGTAGTTTAATGGAAAAATTACCTGCCTTAAAGTGACAGGGCGGGCCGTGGACTGGATACACTACAAGAGAAATAAATTTATCAGGTAAGCATAAATTATGTTTTCTCTTGTTAAGTGTATCCAGTCCACGGATCATCCATTACTTATGGGATACCAATACCAAAGCTAAAGTACACGGATGACGGGAGGGACAGGCAGGCTCTTTATACGGAAGGAACCACTGCCTGAAGAACCTTTCTCCCAAAAACAGCCTCCGAAGAAGCAAAAGTGTCAAATTTGTAAAATTTGGAAAAAGTATGAAGAGAAGACCAAGTTGCAGCATTGCAAATCTGTTCAACAGAAGCCTCATTCTTAAAGGCCCAAGTGGAAGCCACAGCTCTAGTAGAATGTGCTGTAATTCTTTCAGGAGGCTGCTGTCCAGCAGTCTCATAGGCTAACCGTATTATGCTACGAAGCCAAAAGGAGAGAGAGGTAGCCGAAGCTTTTTGACCTCTCCTCTGACCAGAATAAACGACAAACAGGGAAGACGTTTGTCGAAAATCCTTAGTTGCCTGTAGATAAAATTTCAGGGCACGGACTACATCTAGATTGTGTAGCAGACATTCCTTTTTCGAAGAAGGATTAGGACACAAAGATGGAACCACAATCTCTTGATTGATATTCCTGTTAGTGACCACCTTAGGTAGGAACCCAGGTTTAGTACGCAGAACTACCTTGTCTGAATGAAAAATCAGATAAGGAGAATCACAATGTAAGGCAGATAACTCAGAGACTCTTCGAGCCGAGGAAATCGCCATTAAAAACAGAACTTTCCAAGATAACAACTTGATATCAATGGAATGAAGGGGTTCAAACGGAACCCCCTGTAAAACATTAAGAACTAAGTTCAAACTCCATGGTGGAGCAACAGTTTTAAACACAGGCTTGATCCTAGCTAAAGCCTGACAAAAAGCTTGAACGTCCGGAACTTCTGACAGACGTTTGTGTAAAAGAATGGACAGAGCTGAAATCTGTCCCTTTAAGGAACTAGCGGATAAACCCTTTTCTAAACCTTCTTGTAGAAAAGACAATATCCTCGGAATCCTAACCTTACTCCATGAGTAACTCTTGGATTCGCACCAATATAAGTATTTGCGCCATATCTTATGATAAATCTTTCTGGTAACAGGCTTCCTAGCCTGTATTAAGGTATCAATAACTGACTCAGAAAAACCACGTTTTGATAAAATCAAGCGTTCAATTTCCAAGCAGTCAGCTTCAGAGAAATTAGATTTTGATGTTTGAAGGGACCCTGGATCAGAAGGTCCTGTTTCAGAGGTAGCGACCAAGGTGGACAGGATGACATGTCCACTAGATCTGCATACCAAGTCCTGCGTGGCCATGCAGGCGCTATTAGAATCACTGATGCTCTCTCCTGTTTGATTCTGGCAATCAATCGAGGAAGCATCGGGAAGGGTGGAAACACATAAGCCATCCCGAAGGTCCAAGGTGCTGTCAAAGCATCTATCAGAACCACTCCCGGATCCCTGGATCTGGACCCGTAACGAGGAAGCTTGGCGTTCTGTCGAGACGCCATGAGATCTATCTCTGGTTTGCCCCAACGTCGAAGTATTTGGGCAAAGACCTCCGGATGAAGTTCCCACTCCCCCGGATGAAAAGTCTGACGACTTAAGAAATCCGCCTCCCAGTTCTCCACTCCCGGGATGTGGATTGCTGACAGGTGGCAAGAGTGAGACTCTGCCCAGCGAATTATCTTTGATACTTCCATCATTGCTAGGGAGCTTCTTGTCCCTCCCTGATGGTTGATGTAAGCTACAGTCGTGATGTTGTCCGACTGAAACCTGATGAACCCCCGAGTTGTTAACTGGGGCCAAGCCAGAAGGGCATTGAGAACTGCTCTCAATTCCAGAATGTTTATTGGTAGGAGACTCTCCTCCTGATTCCATTGTCCCTGAGCCTTCAGAGAATTCCAGACAGCGCCCCAACCTAGTAGGCTGGCGTCTGTTGTTACAATTGTCCAGTCCGGCCTGCTGAATGGCATCCCCCTGGACAGATGTGGCCGAGAAAGCCACCATAGAAGAGAATTTCTGGTCTCTTGATCCAGATTCAGAGTAGGGGACAAGTCTGAGTAATCCCCATTCCACTGACTTAGCATGCACAATTGCAGCTGTCTGAGATGTAGACGTGCAAAGGGTACTATGTCCATTGCTGCTACCATTAAGCCGATCACCTCCATGCATTGAGCTACTGACGGGTGTTGAATGGAATGAAGGACACGGCATGCATTTTGAAGCTTTGTTAACCTGTCTTCTGTCAGGTAAATCTTCATTTCTACAGAATCTATAAGAGTCCCCAAGAAGGGAACTCTTGTGAGTGGAAAGAGAGAACTCTTCTTTTCGTTCACCTTCCATCCCTGCGACCTTAGAAATGCCAGTACTAACTCTGTATGAGACTTGGCAGTTTGAAAGCTTGAAGCTTGTATCAGAATGTCGTCTAGGTACGGAGCTACCGCAATTCCTCGCGGTCTTAGTACCGTCAGAAGAGCACCCAGAACCTTTGTGAAGATTCTCGGAGCCGTAGCCAATCCGAATGGAAGAGCTACAAACTGGTAATGCCTGTCTAGAAAGGCAAACCTTAGATACCGGTAATGATCTTTGTGAATCGGTATGTGAAGGTAAGCATCCTTTAAATCCACTGTGGTCATGTACTGACCCTTTTGGATCATGGGTAAAATTGTCCGAATAGTTTCCATTTTGAACGATGGAACTCTTAGGAATTTGTTTAGGATCTTTAAATCCAAGATTGGCCTGAAAGTTCCCTCTTTTTTGGGAACCACAAACAGATTTGAGTAAAACCCTTGTCCTTGTTCCGACCGCGGAACCGGATGTATCACTCCCATTAATAAATATCTTGTACGCAGCGTAGAAACGCCTCTTTCTTTATTTGGTTTGTTGACAACCTTGACAGATGAAATCTCCCTCTTGGGGGAGAGAATTTGAAGTCTAGAAGGTATCCCTGAGATATGATCTCTAATGCCCAGGGATCCTGGACATCTCTTGCCCAAGCCTGGGCGAAGAGAGAAAGTCTGCCCCCCACTAGATCCGTTCCCGGATCGGGGGCCCTCGATTCATGCTGTCTTAGGGGCAGCAGCAGGTTTCCTGGCCTGCTTGCCCTTGTTCCAGGACTGGTTAGGTCTCCAGCCTTGTCTGTAGCGAGCAACAGCTCCTTCCTGTTTTGGTGCAGAGGAAGTTGATGCTGCTCCTGCTTGGAAATTACGAAAGGAACGAAAATTAGACTGTCTAGCCTTAGGTTTGGCTCTGTCTTGAGGCAGGGCATGGCCTTTACCTCCTGTAATGTCAGCGATAATTTCTTTCAACCCGGGCCCGAATAAGGTCTGCCCTTTGAAAGGTATATTAAGCAATTTAGATTTAGAAGTAACATCAGCTGACCAGGATTTTAGCCACAGTGCTCTGCGTGCCTGAATGGCGAATCCGGAATTCTTAGCCGTAAGTTTAGTTAAATGTACTACGGCATCTGAAATAAATGAGTTAGCTAACTTAAGGGCTTTAAGCTTGTGTGTAATCTCATCTAATGGAGCTGATTCAAGTGTCTCTTCCAGAGACTCAAACCAAAATGCTGCTGCAGCCGTGACAGGCGCAATGCATGCAAGAGGTTGCAATATAAAACCTTGTTGAACAAACATTTTCTTAAGGTAACCCTCTAACTTTTTATCCATTGGATCTGAAAAGGCACAGCTATCCTCCACCGGGATAGTGATACGCTTAGCTAAAGTAGAAACTGCTCCCTCCACCTTAGGGACCGTTTGCCATAAGTCCTGTGTGGTGGCGTCTATTGGAAACATCTTTCTAAATATCGGAGGGGGTGAGAACGGCACACCGGGTCTATCCCACTCCTTAGTAACAATTTCAGTAAGTCTCTTAGGTATAGGAAAAACGTCAGTACTCGCCGGTACCGCAAAATATTTATCCAACCTACACATTTTCTCTGGTATTGCAACTGTGTTACAATCATTTAGAGCCGCTAACACCTCCCCTAGTAATACACGGAGGTTTTCCAGCTTAAATTTAAAATTTGAAATATCTGAATCCAGTTTGTTTGGATCAGAACCGTCACCCGCAGAATGAAGCTCTCCGTCCTCATGTTCTGCAAATTGTGACGCAGTGTCTGACATGGCCCTAATATTATCAGCGCACTCTGTTCTCACCCCAGAGTGATCACGCTTACCTCTTAGTTCTGGTAATTTAGCCAAAACTTCAGTCATAACAGTAGCCATATCCTGTAATGTGATTTGTAATGGCCGCCCAGATGTACTCGGCGCTACAATATCACGCACCTCCCGAGCGGGAGATGCAGGTACTGACACGTGAGGCGAGTTAGTCGGCATAACTCTCCCCTCGTTGTTTGGTGAAATATGTTCAATTTGTACAGATTGACTTTTATTTAAAGTAGCATCAATACAGTTAGTACATACATTTCTATTGGGCTCCACTTTGGCTTTAGCACATATAGCACAGATATCTTCCTCTGAATCAGACATGTTTAACACACTAGCAAATAAACTAGCAACTTGGAAATACTTTTCAAGTAATTTACTATAATATGAAAACGTACTGTGCCTATAAGAAGCACAGAAAAAGTTATGACAGTTGAAAATTAATAAACTGAAAAGTTATAGCATCAAATCTTTGTAAAAAACACAATTTTAGCAAAGGATTGCTCCCATTAGCAAAGGATAACTAACCCTGATAGCAGAAAAAAAAAAATACAGAAATAAACGTTTTTTTTTTATCACAGTCAACTACAATCTCACAGCTCTGCTGTGAGTGATTACCTCCCTCAAAACAAGTTTTGAAGACCCCTGAGTTCTGTAGAGATGAACCGGATCATGCAGGGAAGACAATAAACTTCTGACTGAATTTTTTGATGCGTAGGTAGCAAAAGCACCAAAAAAGGCCACTCCCCCTCACACATAACAGTGAGAGAGATCAGTAAACTGTCATAAATTAAATAAAACGACTGCCAAGTGGAAAAAAATAGTGCCCAAAACATTTTTTCACCCAGTACCTCAGAAAATTAAACGATTTTACATGCCAGCAAAAAACGTTTAACATTAATAAATTGAGTGTTATTAAAAAGCCTGTTGCTAGTCCCTGCAAATTAGGCTAAAGTTTTATGCATACAGTATAATTCCAGTGAAGTGCCATTCCCCAGAATACTGAAGTGTAAAATATACATACATGACAGCCTGATACCAGTTGCTGCTACTGCATTTAAGGCTGAGTTTACATTATATCGGTATGGCAGAATTTTCTCATCAATTCCATTGTCAGAAAATAATAAGCTGCTACATACCTCTTTGCAGATTAATCTGCCCGCTGTCCCCTGATCTGAAGTTTACCTCTCCTCAGATGGCCGAGAAACAGCAATATGATCTTAACTACTCCGGCTAAAATCATAGAAAAACTCAGGTAGATTCTTCTTCAAATTCTACCAGAGAAGGAATAACACACTCCGGTGCTATTATAAAATAACAAACTTTTGATTGAAGGTATGAAACTAAGTATAATCACCACAGTCCTCTCACACATCCTATCTATTCGTTGGGTGCAAGAGAATGACTGGTAATGGCAGTTAGGGGAGGAGCTATATAGCAGCTCTGCTGGGTGAATCCTCTTGCACTTCCTGTTGAGGAGGAGTTAATATCCCATAAGTAATGGATGATCCGTGGACTGGATACACTTAACAAGAGAAATTTAGATTTTTAAGAAAGAGGTAGTTACTGTAGGTAATTGTGTGGGTATGATCCGTGGGAAGTTGTTTTTGTATTTTTCTTTTGATAGGAGGCGATATGGGGAATTAGATTCTGAAGGCATCTGGAAGACAAAGAAGTGGAAGGATTGGATTATTTAGTTTTTTTTTTGTGTTTTTTTTTTTTTTTTTCTCCAGTTTGTTTTTGACTGTATTTGAAATATGTTTAATTTTATTTTGTGTGATTATTTAAGATTAATGTTTGCATTTTTATTTTTTTCTGATGACAAAAATTTGGGTCAATATTTCAGTTTTGTAACAAGAGATATTTTGTTTGCATTTGTTATTATGATTTTATTTTGTATATATGCATATATGATTATTTTCCTAATAAAAGAATTACGAAACGATCGTCTGGGGTTGTTGTTTCTCTTGTTCAGAGAGGAATTGCCTGGTATTTCGGTACTGGACTGTCATTGGGCAGGGTCAGACTGATATGCTACAGGATAAGAGTATGTACCCTGAGTGGCACCCTATAATAAAATGAACAGGCACGGAAGTTTTTCCAGCTTTTGTTCTGTCTCAGCTGAGTGCATCTCTCTCTCTCTCTTTTTATTTATGCAAATTGCTCTTGGGTCTCCCTAAGAGTAAAAGGGGAAACCAGAATTGGACTCCTTGCACACATGCCCTTAGAGAGATGCGACTGCACCTCACTGACAAGGCCCACAGAAGGCCGAAACGATCGTCTGGGGTTGTTGTTTCTCTTGTTCAGAGAGGAATTGCTTGGTATTTCGGTGCTGGACTGTCATTGGGCAGGGTCAGACTGATATGCTACAGGATATTTTTTCTCTGTGAAGGAGCATAGTGTGCTAAAAGAGTATGCACCCTGAGTGGCACCCTATAATAAAATGAACAGGCACGGAAGTTTTTCCAGCTTTTGTTCTGTCTCAGCTGAATGCATCTGTCTCTCTCTTTTTATTTATCACTATTAAACTTGCAAGTTATTTCCACCGCTCACCTTTAATAACGCTGCTATTACAGGTTTGCAAAAAATCAGCGTTTGCGGGCAATATGGCAGCGTTGAGCTCCATACCGCACACAAATACCAGTGCTGCTTTGACGTGCTCGTGCACGATTTCCCCATAGACATCAATGGGGTGAGCCGGCTAAAAAAAAGCCTAACACCTGCAATGACGGAGCATAAAGCTCCGTAACGCAGCCCCATTGATGTCTGGGAACATGTATGGGAAAAGAAAATGTATGTTTAAATAATATGAAGTAATATGAAAACAGAATTTATGCTTACCTGATAAATTACTTTCTCCAACGGTGTGTCCGGTCCACGACGTCATCCTTACTTGTGGGATATTCTCTTCCCCAACAGGAAATGGCAAAGAGTCCCAGCAAAGCTGGCCATATAGTCCCTCCTAGGCTCCGCCCACCCCAGTCATTCGACCGACGGACAGGAGGAAATATATATAGGAGAAACCATATGGTACCGTTGTGACTGTAGTTAGAGAAAATAATTCATCAGACCTGATTAAAAAACCAGGGCGGGCCATGGACCGGACACACCGTTGGAGAAAGTAATTTATCAGGTAAGCATAAATTCTGTTTTCTCCAACATTGGTGTGTCCGGTCCACGGCGTCATCCTTACTTGTGGGAACCAATACCAAAGCTTTAGGACACGGATGAAGGGAGGGAGCAAATCAGGTCACCTAAATGGAAGGCACCACGGCTTGCAAAACCTTTCTCCCAAAAATAGCCTCCGAAGAAGCAAAAGTATCAAATTTGTAAAATTTGGCCCATGTGGAAGCCACAGCCCTAGTGGAGTGAGCTGTGATTCTTTCAGGAGGCTGCCGTCCGGCAGTCTCATAAGCCAATCGGATAATGCTTTTAAGCCAAAAGGAAAGAGAGGTAGAAGACGCTTTTTGACCTCTCCTTTTACCAGAATAAACAACAAACAAGGAAGATGTTTGTCTGAAATCTTTAGTAGCCTCTAAATAGAATTTTAGAGCACGGACTACGTCCAAATTGTGTAACAAACGTTCCTTCTTTGAAACTGGATTCGGACACAAAGAAGGTACAACTATCTCCTGGTTAATATTTTTGTTAGAAACAACTTTCGGAAGAAAACCAGGCTTAGTACGCAAAACAACCTTATCTGCATGGAACACCAGATAGGGCGGAGAACACTGCAGAGCAGATAACTCTGAAACTCTTCTAGCAGAAGAAATTGCAACTGAAAACAAAACTTTCCAAGATAGTAACTTAATATCTATGGAATGTAAAGGTTCAAACGGAACCCCTTGAAGAACTGAAAGAACTAGATTTAGACTCCAGGGAGGAGTCAAAGGTCTGTAAACAGGCTTGATCCTAACCAGAGCCTGAACAAATGCTTGAACATCTGGCACGGCTGCCAGTCTTTTGTGAAGTAAAACAGATAATGCAGAGATCTGTCCCTTTAGAGAACTTGCAGATAATCCTTTCTCCAAACCTTCTTGTAGAAAGGATAGAATCTTAGGAATTTTTATCTTGTTCCATGGGAATCCTTTGGATTCACACCAACAGATATATTTTTTCCATATTTTATGGTAAATTTTTCTAGTTACAGGCTTTCTAGCCTGAATCAGAGTATCTATTACAGAATCTGAAAACCCACGCTTTGATAAAATCAAGCGTTCAATCTCCAAGCCGTCAGTTGGAGGGAAACCAGATTCAGATGTTTGAATGGACCCTGAACAAGAAGGTCCTGTCTCAAAGGTAGCTTCCATGGTGGAGCCGATGACATATTCACCAGGTCTGCATACCAAGTCCTGCGTGGCCACGCAGGAGCTATCAAGATCACCGAGGCCCTCTCCTGATTGATCCTGGCTACCAGCCTGGGAATGAGAGGAAACGGTGGGAATACATAAGCTAGGTTGAAAGTCCAAGGTGCTACTAGTGCATCTACTAGAGTCGCCTTGGGATCCCTGGATCTGGACCCATAGCAAGGAACCTTGAAGTTCTGACGAGACGCCATCAGATCCATGTCTGGAATGCCCCATAATTGAGTTATTTGGGCAAAGATTTCCGGATGGAGTTCCCACTCCCCCGGATGGAATGTCTGACGACTCAGAAAATCCGCTTCCCAATTTTCCACTCCTGGGATGTGGATCGCAGACAAGTGGCAGGAGTGATCCTCTGCCCATTGAATTATCTTGGTCACTTCTTTCATCGCCAGGGAACTCCTTGTTCCCCCCTGATGATTGATATATGCAACGGTCGTCATGTTGTCTGATTGAAACCTTATGAATTTGGCCTTTGCTAGTTGAGGCCAAGCTCTGAGAGCATTGAATATCGCTCTCAGTTCCAGAATGTTTATCGGGAGAAGAGACTCTTCCCGAGACCATAGACCCTGAGCTTTCAGGGATTCCCAGACAGCGCCCCAGCCCACTAGACTGGCCCACTCTGGTCTGCGGAAGCTCATTCCCTGTGACAGATTGTCCAGGGTCAGCCACCAACGGAGTGAATCTCTGGTCTTTTGATCTACTTGAATCATTGGAGACAAGTCTGTATAATCCCCATTCCACTGTCTGAGCATGCACAGTTGTAATGGTCTTAGATGAACTATGTCCATTGTTGCAACCATCAATCCTATTACTTCCATGCACTGCGCTATGGAAGGACGAGGAACAGAATGAAGTACTTGACAAGAGCTTAGAAGTTTTGATTTTCTGACCTCTGTCAGAAAAATCCTCATTTCTAAGGAATCTATTATTGTTCCCAAGAAGGGAACTCTTGTTGACGGGGACAGAGAACTTTTTTCTTTGTTCACCTTCCATCCGAGAAATCTGAGAAAGGCTAGGACGATGTCCGTATGAGCCTTTGCTTTTGACAGGGACGACGCTTGAATTAGGATGTCGTCCAAGTAAGGTACTACTGCAATGCCCCTTGGTCTTAGAACGGCTAGAAGGGAACCTAGTACCTTTGTGAAAATCCTTGGAGCAGTGGCTAATCCGAATGGAAGTGCCACAAACTGGTAATGCTTGTCCAGAAAAGCGAACCTTAGGAACTGATGATGTTCCTTGTGGATAGGAATATGTAGGTACGCATCCTTTAAATCCACGGTAGTCATAAATTGACTTTCCTGAATGGTGGGTAGGATCGTTCGAATAGTTTCCATTTTGAACGATGGTACCCTGAGAAATTTGTTTAGTATCTTCAGATCCAAAATTGGTCTGAATGTTCCCTCTTTTTTGGGAACTACGAACAGATTGGAATAAAATCCCATTCCTTGTTCTCTTATTGGAACTGGATGTATCACTCCCATCTTTAACAGGTCTTCTACACAATGTAAGAATGCCTGTCTCTTTATTTGGTTTGAGGATAAGTGAGACCTGTGGAACCTTCCCCTTGGGGGTAGTTCCTTGAATTCCAGGAGATAACCTTGAGAAACTATTTCTAGCGCCCAAGGATCCTGAACATCTCTTGCCCAAGCCTGAGCAAAGAGAGAGAGTCTGCCCCCTACTAGATCCGGTCCCGGATCGGGGGCTATCCCTTCATGCTGTTTTGGTAGCAGTGGTAGGCTTCTTGGCCTGCTTACCCTTGTTCCAGCCTTGCATTGGTTTCCAGGCTGGTTTGGGTTGTGAAGTATTACCCTCTTGCTTAGAGGATGTAGAATTAGAGGCTGGTCCGTTTCTGCGAAAGGGACGAAAATTAGGCTTATTTTTAGCCTTAAAAGACCTATCCTGTGGGAGGGCGTGGCCCTTTCCTCCAGTGATGTCTGAAATAATCTCTTTCAAATCTGGTCCAAATAATGTTTTACCTTTGAAAGGAATGTTAAGCAATTTTGTCTTGGAAGACACATCCGCTGACCAAGACTTAAGCCAAAGCGCTCTGCGCGCCACGATAGCAAACCCTGAATTTTTCGCCGCTAATCTAGCTAATTGCAAAGCGGCATCTAAAACAAAAGAGTTAGCCAATTTAAGTGCGTGAACTCTGTCCATAACCTCCTCATATGAAGATTCCCTACTGAGCGACTTTTCTAGTTCCTCGAACCAGAAACACGCTGCCGTAGTGACAGGAACAATGCATGAAATTGGTTGTAGAAGGTAACCTTGCTGTACAAAAATCTTTTTAAGCAAACCCTCTAATTTTTATCCATAGGATCTTTGAAAGCACAACTATCTTCGATAGGAATAGTAGTGCGTTTGTTTAGAGTAGAAACCGCCCCCTCGACCTTGGGGACTGTCTGCCATAAGTCCTTTCTGGGGTCGACTATAGGAAATAATTTCTTAAATATAGGGGGGGGAACAAAAGGTATGCCGGGCTTTTCCCACTCTTTATTTACTATGTCCGCCACCCGCTTGGGTATAGGAAAAGCATCGGGGGGCACCGGAACCTCTAGGAACTTGTCCATCTTACATAATTTCTCTGGAATGACCAAATTGTCACAATCATCCAGAGTAGATAACACCTCCTTAAGCAGTGCGCGGAGATGTTCTAATTTAAATTTAAATGTCACAACATCAGGTTCGGCTTGATGAGAAATTTTTCCTGAATCTGAGATTTCTCCATCAGACAAAACCTCCCTCATGGCCCCTTGAGATTGGTGTGAGGGTATGTCAGAACAGTCATCATCAGCGCCCTCTTGCTCTTCAGTGTTTAAAACAGAGCAATCGCGCTTTCTCTGATAAGTAGGCATTTTGGATAAAAGATTTGCTATGGAGTTATCCATTACAGCCGTTAATTTTTGCATGGTAATCAGTATTGGCGCACTAGATGTACTAGGGGCCTCCTGTATGGGAAAAACTGGTGTAGACACAGTAGGGGATGATGTAGTATCATGTTTACTCCCCTCATTTGAGGAATCATCTTGGGCAATATCATTATCTGTGGCATTACTGTCCTTACTTTGTTTGGACACTATGGCACAATTATCACATAAATTTAAATGGGGAGACACCTTGGCTTTCATACATATAGAACATAGCTTATCTGAAGGTACAGACATGTTAAACAGGCTTAAACTTGTCAACAAAGCACAAAAAACGTTTTAAAATAAAACCGTTACTGTCTCTTTAAATTTCAAACAGAAAACACTTTATTACTGAATATGTGAAAAAGTATGAAGGAATTGTTCAAAAATTACCAAAATTTCACCACAGTGTCTTAAAGCATTAAAAGTATTGCACACCAAATTTCAGAGCTTTAACCCTTAAAATAACGGAACCGGATCCGTTTTTAAATTTGACCCCTATACAGTCCCAGCTATATGCTTTGCTGAGACCCAACCAAGCCCAGAGGGGAATACGATACCAAATGACGCCTTCTAGAAGCTTTTTTAGTGATTCTTAGATCCTCACACATGCATCTGCATGCCTTGCTCTCCAAAAACAACTGTGCAGTAATGGCGCGAAAATGAGGCTCAGTCTATAACTAGAAAGGCCCCCAGACTAAAAAAGGTGTCCAACACAGTGCCTGCCGTTTTTTAAACGTTCCCCAAGATTATAATGCCAATTGTTAGCTAGAATCTGCATAATATGCCCCAATAAAGCAATCGTTTTAGCCCATAAAAATGTCTACCTGTTTTTTAGCCCTTTTTTAAGCCCTTTATTCTTTTATGTTTGACTAAGAAAATGGCTTACCGGTCCCCATGAGGGGAAATGACAGCCTTCCAGCATTACATGGTCTTGTTAGAAATATGGCTAGTCATACCTTAAGCAGAAAAGTCTGCTAACTGTTTCCCCCAACTGAAGTTACTTCATCTCAACAGTCCTATGTGGAAACAGCAATCGATTTTAGTTACTGTCTGCTAAAATCATCTTCCTCTTACAAACAGAAATCTTCATCCTTTTCTGTTTCAGAGTAAATAGTACATACCAGCACTATTTTAAAATAACAAACACTTGATAGAAGAATAAAAACTACATTTAAACACCAAAAAACTCTTAACCATCTCCGTGGAGATGTTGCCTGTGCAACGGCAAAGAGAATGACTGGGGTGGGCGGAGCCTAGGAGGGACTATATGGCCAGCTTTGCTGGGACTCTTTGCCATTTCCTGTTGGGGAAGAGAATATCCCACAAGTAAGGATGACGCCGTGGACCGAACACACCAATGTTGGAGAAAGTGTGTGTGTTATATGAAAGTGTGTGTGTTGTATAAGAGAGTGTGTGTTATATGAAAGTGTGTGTGTTGTAAGAGAGTGTATGGGGTGAGTGTGTGTTATATGAAAGTGTGTGTGTATGTGTGTGTTGTAAGAGAATGTATGGGGTGAGTGTGTGTTATATGAAAGTGTGTGTGTTGTATGAGAGTGTGTGGTATGTGTGTTACATGAAAATGTGTGTTGTATGAGATTGTGTTTGTGTGTGTTGTATGATTGTGTGTGTGTTGTATGAGTGTGTGGTGTGTGTGTTGTATGAGAGTGTGTGGTGTATGTGTTGTATGTGTATGTGTGTTATATGAGAGTGTGTGTTATTACGTTTTACAATGCTTTCAAATTTGACTACAATCAGGAAAAAGCATGCACATATTTTAGTCTCTTTGCCAAAAATTGCAGCTATCATGTTTATTTCTTAAGAAATTTTCAGACCAAGTCTAAAAATTGGGTCTCAAAGGTATGTGGTATTATGGCACTGGGTCTTGGGGGGGGGGGGGAAAGTTTGAAGAACCCTGATATAGATAACACTGAGCTGACTCTCGTTGAATCGTGAGTGATCACTGATTGGCTAAATTCAAGTATGCACACACCTCTGAGATAAGGGGTATTGGTGCAAAGCCTTAGATACAAGATAATCACAGATTATTTAGCATTGTATTGTGAAAGGATAACTATGCTTTAATTGCAATACTAAATGTACTGTTTATCACATAACATAATGCTAACATTGGGCTTTTAGAAATCCATGTGACTGAAGCTGAGGTGCACAGTTACTTACAAAAAAGAAATGATTCACTGGCACTATGTGGGTAATTGGAAGATCACGCTATGGGGACATGACGGCATGATTTTTTGTATGAGTGGAATCAGTGCTGCGGTTATGGTCTCCATTGATTTGGGAGTCCAACTCCATTGCAGTTTATATTAATGTATCATTTCTTATTATATCCTAGTTTAATTTCTGGCAAAGTGGACTGGTGATATAACTAGTATTGACCTATTGTGGATACTAGCTTTTTAGTTAATCACAATAAAGTGTTAGATTTTATTTTTGAGGAAGATAGTGCTCCAAATTTCTCATTCCCTATCTCGTTTCTCCTTATCCCTTTTTCTTCTATATTTCCTTTTATCTGTTGAATTTGATAAGTGCACAGTTACTCACTAGTTTGTGCTGATCCTCACTGACACATAGGACTCAATTTATCACTCAAGGGTACACATCCGCCCCTGTCCGCCCCAGCTCTCCTCTGGTGGGCAGCAATCTGCTGCCAGAATTAAACATTACACACGAGCGCTATTTTGCGCTCGCCTGCGATCCCGCTACCTACCCACACACAGCCAATCACGCGCGGGCAGGAGCTGTCAATCTCCCTGGTCGGACGAGGAGAAGAGGGTAGGAAAGCAGCGGTCTCATGGCCGCTGCTTGATAAATTGTGACTGTAGGTTCTCTTGTGAGAACCTACAGTCATATGGAGAAGAAGGGCTTCATAAATCAAGCCCATGGTGATTTCCAGTTCATGAACGATGCAGTAGAATTGCATCATTAACAAGTGCAGAATAAAAAGACAATGCAAAAACACATACTCTGAATTTCAAATTAGCAGTAGATTTTTTTATGACAAATTAATTTTTCTCTCATATTCCAACCACTTTGTATCATGTAACAGACATTAGCCAATCACAGATTAGTAAACGTATACCATGTGAGCTTGTGCACATGCTCAGTAGGATTTTGTTTCCCAGAAAGTGAGAATATAAAAAGACTGCACAATTTGATAATGGAAGTATATTGGAAAGTGTCTTAAAACTGCTGCTCTGTGTGAATCATAAAAGGTTATTTTGACTTGAGTGTTCCTTTGTAATAAAACTCTCAGTTAACAGTGCACTGATTCAAATATAAGGTCACAGCAGTTCTCAATAGACCCCTGCCATTACCCCAACTGCACCTTACATTATCCCTTACTGTCCCTTACTATAAATACTCCTCACCATAACTTAACCCTAAGGACCCCTGTTAACCCTAACTGCCCCTAAATTAACCCCATTAATATTGCTTTGGAGCTCTGGGATAACAGAATTTATGCTTACCTGATAAATTACTTTCTCCAACGGTGTGTCCGGTCCACGGAGTCATCCTTACTTGTGGGATATTCTCTTCCCCAAAAGGAAATGGCAAAGAGTCCCAGCAAAGCTGGTCACATGATCCCTCCTAGGCTCCGCCCACCCCAGTCATTCGACCGACGGACAGGAGGAAATGTATATAGGAGAAACCATATGATACCGTGGTGACTGTAGTTAGAGAAAATAATTCATCAGACCTGATTAAAAAACCAGGGCGGGCCGTGGACCGGACACACCGTTGGAGAAAGTAATTTATCAGGTAAGCATAAATTCTGTTTTCTCCAACATTGGTGTGTCCGGTCCACGGAGTCATCCTTACTTGTGGGAACCAATACCAAAGCTTTAGGACACGGATGAAGGGAGGGAGCAAATCAGGTCACCTAAATGGAAGGCACCACGGCTTGCAAAACCTTTCTCCCAAAAATAGCCTCCGAAGAAGCAAAAGTATCAAATTTGTAAAATTTGGCAAAAGTGTGCAGTGAAGACCAAGTCGCTGCCTTACATATCTGGTCAACAGAAGCCTCGTTCTTGAAGGCCCATGTATAAGCCACAGCCCTAGTGGAGTGAGCTGTGATTCTTTCAGGAGGCTGCCGTCCGGCAGTCTCATAAGCCAATCGGATAATGCTTTTAAGCCAAAAGGAAAGAGAGGTAGAAGACGCTTTTTGACCTCTCCTTTTACCAGAATAAACAACAAACAAGGAAGATGTTTGTCTGAAATCTTTAGTAGCCTCTAAATAGAATTTTAGAGCACGGACTACGTCCAAATTGTGTAACAAACGTTCCTTCTTTGAAACTGGATTCGGACACAAAGAAGGTACAACTATCTCCTGGTTAATATTTTTGTTGGAAACAACTTTCGGAAGAAAACCAGGCTTAGTACGCAAAACCACCTTATCTGCATGGAACACCAGATAGGGCGGAGAACACTGCAGAGCAGATAACTCTGAAACTCTTCTAGCAGAAGAAATTGCAACCAAAAACAAAACTTTCCAAGATAATAACTTAATATCTACGGAATGAAAGGGTTCAAACGGAACCCCTTGAAGAACTGAAAGAACTAGATTTAGACTCCAGGGAGGAGTCAAAGGTCTGTAAACAGGCTTGATCCCAACCAGAGCCTGAACAAATGCTTGAACATCTGGCACAGCTGCCAGTCTTTTGTGAAGTAAAACAGATAAAGCAGAGATCTGTCCCTTCAGAGAACTTGCAGATAATCCTTTCTCCAAACCTTCTTGTAGAAAGGATAGAATCTTAGGAATTTTTATCTTGTTCCATGGGAATCCTTTAGATTCACACCAACAGATATATTTTTTCCGTATTTTATGGTAAATTTTTCTAGTTACAGGCTTTCTAGCCTGAATCAGAGTATCTATTACAGAATCTGAAAACCCACGCTTTGATAAAATCAAGCGTTCAATCTCCAAGCCGTCAGTTGGAGGGAAACAAGATTCGGATGTTCGAATGGACCCTGAACAAGAAGGTCCTGTCTCAAAGGTAGCTTCCATGGTGGAGCCGATGACATATTCACCAGGTCTGCATACCAAGTCCTGCGTGGCCACGCAGGAGCTATCAAGATCACCGAGGCCCTCTCCTGATTGATCCTGGCTACCAGCCTGGGGATGAGAGGAAACGGTGGGAATACATAAGCTAGGTTGAAGGTCCAAGGTGCTACTAGTGCATCTACTAGGGTCGCCTTGGGATCCCTGGATCTGAACCCGTAGCAAGGAACCTTGAAGTTCTGACGAGACGCCATCAGATCCATGTCTGGAATGCCCCATAATTGTGTTATTTGGGCAAAGATTTCCGGATGGAGTTCCCACTCCCCCGGATGGAATGTCTGACGACTCAGAAAATCCGCTTCCCAATTTTCCACTCCTGGGATGTGGATCGCAGACAAGTGGCAGGAGTGATCCTCCGCCCATTGAATTATCTTGGTCACTTCTTTCATCGCCAGGGAAGTCCTTGTTCCCCCCTGATGATTGATATATGCAACGGTCGTCATGTTGTCTGACTGAAACCTTATGAATTTGGCCTTTGCTAGTTGAGGCCAAGCTCTGAGAGCATTGAATATCGCTCTCAGTTCCAGAATGTTTATCGGGAGAAGAGACTCTTCCCGAGACCATAGACCCTGAGCTTTCAGGGATTCCCAGACCGCGCCCCAGCCCACTAGGCTGGCGTCGGTCGTGACAATGACCCACTCTGGTCTTCGGAAGCTCATTCCCTGTGACAGATTGTCCAGGGTCAGCCACCAACGGAGTGAATCTCTGGTCTTTTGATCTACTTGAATCGTCGGAGACAAGTCTGTATAATCCCCATTCCACTGTCTGAGCATGCACAGTTGTAATGGTCTTAGATGAATTCGTGCAAAAGGAACTATGTCCATTGTTGCAACCATCAATCCTATTACTTCCATGCACTGCGCTATGGAAGGACGAGGAACAGAATGAAGTACTTGACAAGAGCTTAGAAGTTTTGATTTTCTGACCTCTGTCAGAAAAATCCTCATTTCTAAGGAATCTATTATTGTTCCCAAGAAGGGAACTCTTGTTGACGGGGACAGAGAACTTTTTTCTTTGTTCACCTTCCATCCGTGAGATCTGAGAAAGGCTAGGACGATGTCCGTATGAGCCTTTGCTTTTGACAGGGACGACGCTTGAATCAGGATGTCGTCCAAGTAAGGTACTACTGCAATGCCCCTTGGTCTTAGAACCGCTAGAAGGGACCCTAGTACCTTTGTGAAAATCCTTGGAGCAGTGGCTAATCCAAATGGAAGTGCCACAAACTGGTAATGCTTGTCCAGAAAAGCGAACCTTAGGAACTGATGATGTTCCTTGTGGATAGGAATATGTAGGTACGCATCCTTTAAATCCACAGTAGTCATAAACTGATTTTCCTGGATAGTAGGTAGGATCGTTCGAATAGTTTCCATTTTGAACGATGGTACCCTGAGAAATTTGTTTAGGATCTTTAGATCCAAAATTGGTCTGAATGTTCCCTCTTTTTTGGGAACTATGAACAGATTGGAATAAAATCCCATTCCTTGTTCTCTTATTGGAACTGGATGTATCACTCCCATCTTTAACAGGTCTTCTACACAATGTAAGAATGCCTGTCTCTTTATTTGGTTTGAAGATAATTGAGACCTGTGGAACCTTCCCCTTGGGGGTAGTTCCTTGAATTCCAGGAGATAACCTTGAGAAACTATTTCTAGCGCCCAAGGATCCTGAACATCTCTTGCCCAAGCCTGAGCAAAGAGAGAAAGTCTGCCCCCCACTAGATCCGGTCCCGGATCGGGGGCTATCCCTTCATGCTGTTTTGGTAGCAGTGGTAGGCTTCTTGGCCTGCTTACCCTTGTTCCAGCCTTGCATTGGTTTCCAGGCTGGTTTGGGTTGTGAAGTATTACCCTCTTGCTTAGAGGATACAGAATTAGAGACTGGTCCGTTTCTGCGAAAGGGACGAAAATTAGGCTTATTATTAGCCTTAAAAGACCTATCCTGTGGGAGGGCGTGGCCCTTTCCCCCAGTGATGTCTGAAATAATCTCTTTCAAATCAGGTCCAAATAATGTTTTACCTTTGAAAGGAATGTTAAGCAATTTTGTCTTGGAAGACACATCCGCTGACCAAGACTTTAGCCAAAGCACTCTGCGCGCCACGACAGCAAACCATGAATTTTTCGCCGCTAATCTAGCTAATTGCAAAGCGGCATCTAAAACAAAAGAGTTAGCCAATTTAAGTGCTTGAACTCTGTCCATAACCTCCTCATACGAAGATTCTTTACTGAGCGATTTTTCTAGTTCCTCGAACCAGAAACACGCTGCCGTAGTGACAGGAACAATGCATGAAATTGGTTGTAGAAGGTAACCTTGCTGTACAAAAATCTTTTTAAGCAAACCCTCTAATTTCTTATCCATAGGATCTTTGAAAGCACAACTATCTTCGATAGGAATAGTAGTGCGTTTGTTTAGAGTAGAAACCGCCCCCTCGACCTTGGGGACTGTCTGCCATAAGTCCTTTCTGGGGTCGACTATAGGAAATAATTTCTTAAATATAGGGGGGGGGGGACAAAAGGTATGCCGGGCCTTTCCCACTCTTTATTTACTATGTCCGCCACCCGCTTGGGTATAGGAAAAGCGTTGGGGGGCACCGGAACCTCTAGGAACTTGTCCATCTTACATAATTTCTCTGGAATGACCAAATTGTCACAATCATCCAGAGTAGATAACACCTCCTTAAGCAGTGCGCGGAGATGTTCTAATTTAAATTTAAATGTCACAACATCAGGTTCAGCTTGATGAGAAATTTTTCCTGAATCTGAAATTTCTCCATCAGACAAAACCTCCCTCATGGCCCCTTGAGATTGGTGTGAGGGTATGTCAGAACAGTTATCATCAGCGTCCTCTTGCTCTTCAGTGTTTAAAACAGAGCAATCGCGCTTTCTCTGATAAGTAGGCATTTTGGATAAAAGATTTGCTATGGAGTTATCCATTACAGCCGTTAATTGTTGCATGGTAATAAGTATTGGCGCACTAGATGTACTAGGGGCCTCCTGTGTGGGCATAACTGGTGTAGACACAGTAGGGGATGATGTAGTATCATGTTTACTCCCCTCATTTGAGGAATCATCTTGGGCAATATCATTATCTGTTGCATTACTGTCCTTACTTTGTTTGGACACTATGGCACAATTATCACATAAATTTAAATGGGGAGACACATTGGCTTTCATACATATAGAACATAGCTTATATGATGGTACAGACATGTTAAACAGGCTTAAACTTGTCAACAAAGCACAAAAAACGTTTTAAAATAAAACCGTTACTGTCACTTTAAATTTCAAACTGAAAACACTTTATTACTGAATATGTGAAAAAGTATGAAGGAATTGTTCAAAATTCACCAAAATTTCACCACAGTGTCTTAAAGCATTAAAAGTATTGCACACCAAATTTCAGAGCTTTAACCCTTAAATTAACGGAACCGGAGCCGTTTTTACATTTAACCTCTATACAGTCCCAGAATGAGGCTCTGTCTATAACTAGAAAGGCCCCCATCTGAAAAAGGTGTCCAACACAGTGCCTGCCGTTTTTCTAAACGTTCCCCAAGATTATAATACCAATAATTAGTTAGAATCTGCATAATATGCCTAGTAAAGCAATTGTTTTAGCCCAGAAAAATGTCTACCAGTTTTTAAGCCCTTTTTGAAGCCCTTTATTCTTTTATGTTTAACTAAGAAAATGGCTTACCGGTCCCCATGAGGGGAAATGACAGCCTTCCAGCATTACATGGTCTTGTTAGAAATATGGCTAGTCATACCTTAAGCAGAAAAGACTGCTAACTGTTTCCCCCAACTGAAGTTACTTCATCTCAACAGTCCTGTGTGGAAACAGCAATCGATTTTAGTTACTGTCTGCTAAAATCATCTTCCTCTTACAAACAGAAATCTTCATCCTTTTCTGTTTCAGAGTAAATAGTACATACCAGCACTATTTTAAAATAACAAACACTTGATAGAAGAATAAAACTACATTTAAACACCAAAAAACTCTTAACCATCTCCGTGGAGATGTTGCCTGTGCAACGGCAAAGAGAATGACTGGGGTGGGCGGAGCCTAGGAGGGATCATGTGACCAGCTTTGCTGGGACTCTTTGCCATTTCCTGTTGGGGAAGAGAATATCCCACAAGTAAGGATGACTCCGTGGACCGGACACACCAATGTTGGAGAAAATAGTTATTCTGTTAATGTAAATTTATTATAATACCTATACTCCAGCCCATCCCCTAAGATCCAACAACGATCTACTCCTTGCCTCTTCTGCCATCACCTCCTCTCATGTTAGACTACAGGACTTCTCTCGTGCGGCACCAACCCTCTGGAACGCACTTCCTCAAGCTGTCAGACTTTCCCCCAACCTCTCTTCCTTTAAACGCTCCCTAAAGACCTTCTTGTTCAGGGAAGCCTATCACCAAACCAGTAAGTAATGAATTCCACTTGCCTAATAGTTGCCCTCATCTAACTCCACACTAACATCATTACCACCTTTGCAGTCCCCACCTCCTGTTTATCACCCTCCTACCCATTTAGATTGTAAGTTCCCACGTGAACAGGGTCCCAATTCCCCCTGTATTTGTTTGTTAAATTTTGTCTGGTGTCTCATATTGTACTGTCTTTTTATCTTTGTTACCTATGGACAGCGCTGCGGAATCTGTTGGTGCTTTATAAATAAAGAATAATAATAATAATAATAATAGGTAAATAAAATGGGTATCACTTCCCTGTGTATGATCATGGATAACCAGTCTTTTGTAAGATATGCAACTATTAGGCAAATACAACAGTACAAAACGCAGCATACTCTGTTCTATGCACTGTGTTGGAACCCACACAATATATGCAGCATACTCTGTTGTATGCACCATATTGTATGTATTTGCCTTGGTTTTTCATATACAACAAAAGACTGGTTATCCATATGATATGAGTAAGAAATAGATGTAACGTTGCATTTTATGTCAGGACGAGTCAGACAGTGATTCAGGAGTCAGGAATCGGATTGGTGGAGCATCCTTAATAGGAGAATCTGAGGCTCGTCCCTCATGCATCACGTGCCCAAATAGTGAACTGATTAATTGGTTCATGAACTGGTTCAGTTAAACGAACCGTCTGAAATTAAACGATTCCTCAAGATAAATCAGACTTCCCATCTCTACTGACACACTGAATTGTGAACTGAAAGTACTAGTAGCTTGTGGGCCGGAGCTCCTCCTCCTGTAGATAGGTTATCAAAACATGACTAGCTAGGGGAGGAGCAGGCTGATCTGTAAGGGGGAGAATTCATGTTTAAAGCAACAGTACACACCAATTTTCATATAACTGCATGTAATAGACACTGCTATAAAGAAGAATATGCACAGATACTGATCTAAAAATCAAGTATAAAACCTTTTAAAAACTTAGAAGCTCCAAATTTAGCACTGTTGAGAAAATTAGCTGGAACACCCAGTGAAAGGGGTGCAGATATTCTCCCCCTCCCCCTTCTCTGCATATGAGCATATGAAAAGACAGATTAGGCAAAAAGGAGCAAGCAGTGGTCTGTAAATGCACGTATACATCTGACACTTTGAGGCTTGGGTAGGAGTCTGAAACCAGCACAATGTTAATAAAAAATAGGCAAAACTATACATTGTTACAAAAAAAACTCCCAGGTGGACTGTATAAATAGATCATCTGCAAAAGAGTTATGCAAAGAAAAAAAGTAGTGTATAATGTCCCTTTAAGGTGGAATAGCATGATTATAATTATTATTATTATTTTTTTTATTGAGGTTCAGTTCGAGGCATACAAACACATCTATATCAGTATACAATACACAGAAAATTTGTTGCAAAACATATAACCACTATGAAAAGAAATGATACATTTCAGTTTTATATGTCAACTATTTTAAGAGAATATATTTATATCTATCGGCTGCCTTTCTAACTATATACCTCCGCATTGGTGTATGAGGCCACTCATGGACCTCTAATTAATATGGGAAATACAAAGCCGCGGAAGGCAATCTTGATCAAAAGGAGACCACTCTTGGGTCTCAGAAGGGAACCTCTTTTCATTTTCTATTATAATATAGGTAACATATATTTACCATTGGACTAAGCTAATAGGTCATGGCTAAGCATGCACTGAGTATTTATTTGGTTCACGTATTAACTGTAGAAGTACTTGTGATATGCACACATATTAAAATGGCTGGAGACAGCGTAGTGTAGTGTGTGGATCAGAAAAGATATGCACTCAAGAAAATGATCAAACTCTAGGAGAATATTTAACGTGGATATCAACAAAGTATATAAATAAAATATATATGCTAAGAGTCGTCCTGTCTGTGAGGGCATTCAATGCCACTTATAATCTGAAAATATTAACCTTATCCTATGAACAATACCTCAGAGGGCTAGCAATAAGCTATTTAAGATATGTATCTATCTTCAACTGACTATAAATAACTATATAATCCACATGGAAGGAATACTCATCTACCTAGGCAGAAAACCATTTGCATGCTGGTACAGTCATTTAAGCTTATCAGGTCTTATAGTCCCGCCGCTACGGCCGCTAGCAGCGGAGCCAATATTCTAGTGGATAAGTAGCAGGAGTGGATTCTGTTTACTAAACTGAAATAAAATGAATTTCCTCTGTAGGCTATGTCCTAGTATAATATAGTGAGCAAACGTCATTGTTCCAACATACACGGCATATCACATGCTATTATTAATTTATGAGGAAACGCAAGATATATACTAGGTTAGTTATACAAATAAAATAGAGAATTTTTAAAATAATCCTAAACATAGGAATCTATATCTGTACATAAATAAACACTTAAAGGCTAACAACTCCAGAGCACCTCATTTAACGTATATGTATAAGAGGAACCAGGTAATTGTAGAATACCTATGTTGAAACATTTCTTTGGAACAGCAAACTTCAGAAAAACAGCAGTGTTATAAAGTACATGGAGATATATACTACCAGACAAGGGTATCACATCAGTGGCCATCATAAAATCCTATGTCTGCAGCATAGTATATAAAGTTTATGTTAAGCTGGCAATATTAAAATAAACACCTCCACCATATACTCCACTAGGAATGTACAGCAGGGCATCGGCACGGCTGAACATCGGATAGCAATCTTCATCCTACCTCGGACCGCCAGGCTAAATAGTTTCCAGTGGCTACAAGCACATTCCTAATCCTCATGTTCTCAACCAGTCCTGGCCGTCCAGGTGTACCGCACCACATATAGTGTGTCCACTGCGTCACCCAAGATTCTAATTTTAGTTTCTGGTTGCCGTTAGAGGAACTGGTCTGGTAGGAAATATCACACAGCCACACTTAGATTTGTTAGCTGTACCGCATGGCTCACATGTAATAATGGTATTAGTAAGCATGCAGCCTACTCCTGAAGTAGCCCAATGCTCACCATCTCCCCATAGCCACTTACAGCCATATTCTCGATGAGATCTGTCTTGCACCAGTGAGCATCGGTCCTCTGTAGCGGGTGTAAATCCACAGTTCCTTTAATCTTGGTACTGCTGAAAAAGGAAGGTAACTGTTGCTGGGGCCCCAGAGCGCAGCAACTCTCCTCAAATCTAGGAGCTGGGATTATTTGCTTATTTGTACCATCTTTAGCTGTAATAAGCGTTGTAAATGTAGACTGTAGCAACTCTATGAATTCTGCTTGAAATGCGTCCAGGGTTTTACTAAGTTCAGCCACACTGAAGTCCGCTGTCTCCATAGTATTCTCAAGTGATCTCTGGTATAAGTACTATACCTAGTTTCAAAATATCTGGCTGCTTAACCTGACTCTAATTCAGGACAGTGGGAGTGGCGGAGAAGGATATTGGCCAGTACACGACATCTGCTGGGCACCTTGTCTTTTCTAGGTTGTTAGGCTGAAGTGGTATGTATAACTTGCAGATGTCTATTCCTCAAGGGCTAATCTTCTTAACTGTACTAAAAAGAAGCTTGATTTGTCGAGCTGATGAGTTAAAAAAAAGTAGATTTAGCAGCTTTTGTATACAGCCGTTAGTAAGAAGCAGCCATCTTAGTCGGTGGTTGGACACGCCCCCCCATGATTATAATTATTTATAAATCGTGTGCACTGCTATTGTAAGTATATGTGAGGAATACCCTAATATATATATATATATATATATATATATATATATATATATATATATATATATATATATATATATATATATATATATATATATATATCTTAGTACACCACTCAGTCTCACACCACACTTCGGGTATTATTTTGTATGGAATACCCTATGTTTGCTCATAGAACTGAGGGTGACCTATGGAGGGGTCAATTAAGGTTAAAGCGGAGTAGAAATAATATACTAAGTTATTGATGCAGCCTTGCAGGCAGTTAGTAGCACTTATGTACACACACAGATTATATTGAGTCCTGGGTATTGAGCCAGAGGAGAGTTGTCTTTCGCTTTAAACATAGTAGGCACATATAACTTGTACATTCATCATGCAAGATTAGGATTTAGCAAGCAAGTAGGAATTAGCGAGAGGTATAAGGCTCTGAGGAGAGGTTGTGCACAGTAGAGCTCTGCAGGCAAAAGCAAGGTAAGCAGGTAATGCAACAAACACACTTGTCTGTATATGAATTTGTGTGAACATTTGTGAAGAGCGTTTAGAAAACTAACAAGCACAATAACAGGAACTGGTACAGTGTGCTATGCGACAGTAAAAGTCTATATGTCAATACAAGGTACCGTATAACTGTTTTGTACTCCAGGGTCCGGTCTGCACTGAGAGAAGGAAGCTGTTGGAATCTTCGGTGATGTCACACGACGAGGCGTGCAGTTCAGGCAGATGCTGGAGTTGTTCCGAGTACAGCGTATCGGGCTGTGGTAGCATCCTGGAGCTTGAAATAAGCAGGTAGGAGAACTTGGTTGTGGGACAAGTAGAATACTCTAGATGCAGCTAGGCAATGCTGCTAGAGGATTAGTAATACAAGGTTAACTGTGAGCGCACAGTCAGGCTCAGAGATATCCGGTAGGATCATATTACCAAGCAAAGGTGTGAGGGCAAAGGGAGTTGCGATCACATGACTTAGGCATTTAAAGGGGAAGTACGATAAATGTTAAATATGATCAGATTCCTGACAGTATACCCCCCTCAAGAAGCTGCTCCACAAATTCAAGGTCTTGGTCTGTCTGGATGACGACGATGGAACAAGGAGACAAGCCTGGGGGCAGACAGAATAGAGAATGGCTCCCAGGAATCCTTTTCAGGACCATAACCCTTCCAGCGAACCAGATACTGCAAAGCCCGATGATCATACCTTGAATCGAGGATATCAGCGACCTCATAACTGGTATTGTCCTGTAAAGGTATGGGGTCCGAAACTGTGTGAGGCGTGGTTCTGATTGTACGGTATGGTTTGAGCAGAGAGACATGGAAGGTGGAATGTATGCGGTACAAAGATGGTAGTTATAAAGAGACAGCATTGGGATTGATGATTTTGTTGATCTTAAAAGGGTTTTTTCCCTGTTGTTTGCCATGTGCTGCTGGCAGCCATTTTACTCACCTCTCTTCCTGACTATGGTACATTGTGGGGGATGCTGCTCATTTCCTACACTTCCTTTTATGGCCAGACTGGTGTGCATCATCCATGTGAGACAGGATGCAGTCTCAGAATTGTGATGTCATCACTTATTATTTAAAGGGCCTCTGTTCAGTATGCTTTGCCTTTGCGTTGTCTCAGACCTGTTTGTGAGCGTTCCTGTGTATTACCTGGCTGCCTGACGTCCTTCCTGGTTCCTGATCCCTGGCCTGTTCCTGACTCTGCTGTTTTCCTTGTTCCTAATTCTGGCTCATCTGACTATTCGCTTTGGCTCCTGTCTCGGCTCGTCTGACTACCAGCTCTGGTTTTGACTCCTGGCTTGTTATTTTACTTGTGGACTTTTTATTATTTTTTGCTATTAATAAAGGTGCGATTATTTTTGCACTTCTCATCTCAGTCTGATTCCTGGCATCCTGACATTACGCAAAGGCCATGAATCCTGATGTTGCTAATAATCCACCTTTACCTGCCATCAGGATCGACGCTTGGATCAATTTGCACTAGCCCTGCAAACCCTGCTGACTCGCACTGCACATTTGGACCAAAGTGTCCCGCAAGTTATGGCTGCTCCTGTTTCCGCTGCTGCACCTATGCCTACCAGGAGCATGTCCGGTTCTGCACCTCTACCTCAGCGATATGGAGGCGATCCTATTCAGTGCAGAGGGTTTTTGAACCAGGTGGGCATTTAATTTGAGATGTTACCTCTGGCATTTCCCTCTGACAGAGCTAAGGTGGGATTTCTCATCTCGTTACTCTCTGACACAGCTCTTGCCTGGGCTAATCCCTTGTGGGAGACTAATAAACCTGTGATTTCAAATTACCCTGAATTTGTGGCCTCCTTTTGAAGGGTATTTGATGTTCCGGCTCGCTCCTCCTCTGCTGCTAAACGACTCATGTCCATTCAGCAAGGTACAAGATCTGTTGCTCAGTATGCTAGTGAGTTCCGTACGCTTGCCGCAGAGGTAGGTTGGAACAATGAAGCCCTTGTTGCCGGCTTCTTTCATGGGCTCTCTGATGCGATTAAAGACGAAGTTGCTGCCAGAGATTTACCAGAGGATCTTGAGGCATTGGTGTCTTTTTTGATCCTAATTGACATCAGACTCTGAAAAAGCACTCCATTCCTGTTTTGCCTCGGTCTGTACCGCTTGCTATTGAGGCCATTGATGGCAGGCCCCTTCAGCCTGCCACTCGTTACTCACGAAACTGCTCCGTTGTCCATGGCTGTTGGGGCTCTCCATTTTGAAACCCTCCAGTTCCAGGTGATAAACTCTCAGCATTTTCCAGTTGTTCTGGGTTATCCCTGGCTCCAAAAGCACAATCCCAGTCTCGACTGGCGCAGGTCCAAAATGTTGTCGTGGTCCCCGCAATGTATTTCCACTTGTCTTCGGAAACCAGTTAAAGTCTTGTGCACTTCTTCGGTATCTCAATTGCCAGAGGAGTACCGAGAGTTCCTAGACGTGTTTGACAAGGTGCGTGCCGGTACGTTGCCTCCTCACCGGTCTTACGATTGTGCCATAGACCTGCAACCCGGAGCCATTCCACCTCGGAGCCAGGTGTACCCTATGTCTGTTGCAGAGAATTGTGCTATGGAGGAGTATGTTGCCGATGCTTTGTCACGGGAAATCATCCGCAAATCCTGCTCTCCTGCAGGGGCTGGCTTCTTCTTTGTGAAGAAAAAGGGTGGCGAGTTAAGATTATAGGGGTCTTAATCGTCTTAAGAATTAAGAATGCTTACACTATTCCGCTCATTACGGAACTCTTTGACCGCCTCAAGGGAGCTATGGTCTTTACTAAACTTGATTTGAGAGGAGCGTACAAACTCGTTAGGATTAAGGAGGGTCACGAATGGAAAACAGCATTTAACACCTGGAGCAGGCATTATGAGTATCTTATAATGCCCTTTGGCCTATGTAATGCTCCTGCTGTTTTTCAGGAATTTATTAATGATGTCCTACGAGATATATTGCAACAGTGTGTTGTGGTGTACTTAGACGACATCCTCATACACTCACCCACACTTGAGGCTCATCGTTCTGATGTTACACAGGTTCTTCAGAGACTACGTGAGAACGGCCTGTTTTGTAAACTCGAGAAATGTGAGTTCCTTCAGACTCAAGTAACCTTCCTAGGTTATGTTATCTCCGTTGCAGGGTTCTCCATGGATCCTGACAAGTTATCTGCAGTTCTGCAGTGGCCTCGCCCAGTTGGTCTTTGGTCTATTCAACGTTTTTTGGGGTTCGCCAATTACTATAGAAAGTTTATTAAAAACTTTTCTTCCTTGGTTAAACCTATCACAGACATGACCCAGTAAAGAGAATGATCCACTCCATTGGTCACCTACTGCCATTAAGGCCTTTGATAGTCGTAAGACTGCCTTTGCTGCCGCTCCAGTTCTGGCTCATCCTAACCCTGTCCTGCCTTTCATTCTTGAGGTGGATGCGTCTGAGACTGGAGTAGGTGCCCTCTTGTCTCAACGTCCTACACCTGACGGTTCCTTGCATCCATGTGGTTTCTTCTCTAAGAAATTGTCTCCAGCGGAGTGCAATTATGAAATGTCTGGAGGAACTTTTTAAAGAATAATCTCACTTATGCAGATAAACCGGAAGTTTTATTGGAAACAGGGAAAGCTGTACTCCGAGGGGAGATTGTGGCCTATATGTGCAGGTTAAGAAGGAAAACTAATACCCGCGAAATTCAACTAGCAAACCAACTTAAAAATGCTTATAATTCCTACCTGTCTAATCCCTGTATAAGTGCTTGGGATAGATATAAACAAGTAAGGGAGGAAAGAGAAACCTTTCTGAAACAGAAATGGGCGTTGGGAGATTTAAAAAGTAGGGCAATGTTTCAAGGTCCACAGGGTATTTCGGCAGGGTATCTGGCAAAACTGATCAAAATAAAAAGAAATAAGAACATAATTTCCAACATAAGAGAAGGCGAAAGACACCATACACATGCCTCCGAAGTTAGACAGGCCTTTTTTAGATACTACCAAAAATTGTACTCAGCTGAAGTAATTGACGTAGATGCAAAAAATAAATTTTGGCAAAATATTGAAGTTCCTAGAATTACAATGGAGGCACTTAATAATATCAATAAAAGAATATCTGAAGGGGAAATTAACATGGTAATAAAAAAAATTGAAAAATAACAACGCGCCAGGGCCGGATGGACTCCCAGCCGAATTCTATAAATGGATTAGACAAGATATAGTTGCCATGCTAGGAAAACTATTTAATGAGTATTATGTAAATAATAATGAACGTAAATTACAAGATGCAAAGAGGCACACTGCAACAGTTCATGAATGAAAAAAAAAAGAAGAGAAAAGTCCGTATAAAAACTTGTTAACGAACTTTGTCTTCACCAGGACCTGTAAGGCAGTAAACAATATAGTCCTTATGGATATATATATATCCCCCCCTACCTCTTGGTGCAGTGGCTGGAAAAAGAATTATACCTCAGTAGTCGATCGCTTTTTTGGGCGCAAGGAGGACTCCGGGGCCGTGACTTCCTCTGCCCGACTCAAAGAGCCGGTCCTCCACCTGCCGTAAGCTGCTGATCTGGCTTATCCTCAGACACACGTTGCCAGCGTGTGTTGCTGCTGTCCGAAAAAGAGGCTCCACTGACGTCCTCCGTGACGTGCGTGCGGAGGGGGGGGGAAGTCCCAATCAGGATGAAGGTACCTGGGCTAACTTTCAAGGCCCGACCAGGCGGGTGGTGACAGCGGTTCAATATGCTGGTAAAGATGCAGGTAAATGAAGAGGTGAGCCGCTGTTAGTAAAATCCAAAGGCTTTATTCAAAATAGGTTAAAAATGGGAGGCATCCCAAAACAGAAAAGAGCAACGTGGAGCTGCTAACATGTTTCGGCCAAGGTGGCCGTAGTCATAGCATGCTATACCATACTCTCTAGAAACTTAAAACAGGTAACACAGTACCTGATTGGTAAGACAATTAAGAATGAGAGACGCCCATTTCTGTAGCCACACACCAGTGATTAACTCTAAAGCTGCTAAATATGTAACATAATAAGTAACACTTCACACAAATTAAATTAAATTGAATAGAACTGATGCTAGCTCCCAGTGTAAGTGCATAGTTAAAGGACATCTGTGTGAGCTAAGACAATTAGAAATTATTATAAAGAAATATTAGACTAAAGTTTTATACATTAATACGTATTCAATATACACATAGACTCTTATTGGTACAGTTATTATGCCAGGTTATATGTTGCAATTTTCACAAAAAATTCGGTTATACATTGTTTAATAGTCACATGAACATAGGTACCTTTACTGAGGCGCTACCACATAATGTAAATGAAATCTGTGTGTATGTGTATCCAACTTTTAAGTACACAAAAGAATTAAGTGAGTAGGCAACCTGCTTTTAGCAGGAAGGATACATCATCATCATATATCATGTGCATTAGTCCCTTTTTTTGTCAGTGAAGGAAACAATAAGAAAATTTCCCAAGTAAAAGCTATGTAATGTTAAATAAATTCAAAATTCAAAAATTAGGCTAAAGTTCATGAATAGTACACAAACTGGCTTTAAATAAAGCATGTAAAAGAGCCACATATTCTACTGATAGATAATAATATATTGAATTATTATTATAGTATTGGTATAGGAAATAAACGGCTAGATTTAGAGTTCGGCGGTAGATGGGCTGTTAACGCCACGCGTGTTTTATGTCTAACGCACGGCATTGTTTGACTCCGGTATTTAGAGTTAATATAAGACCATCTAACGATGCTCCTAACGCGTGTATGTCACACGCGTAATCCTGCCCGCGTTAGACAGTCTCCCATAGAGATCAATGGGAAAGGCAAAAAATAGCTTTTTTCACCTAACACTCGATCTCGCGAGAAATACGCACAGCTCGGTCATATGACGCATACCACATCATGCACAACAATAACACGCCGCAAATGTCACAACATCAATCAATCAACAAAGCACACAAGCATCCATAGTTGCCAACAGTCCCTGATTTCCAGGGACAGTCCCTGGATTTTGTTGTATGTCCCTGGATTTTTTTTGTCCCTGGAAATGTCCCTGAAAATCTCTTTTGCACAACATTTGTTGTTTGCATATATATATATATATATATATATATATATATATATATATATATATATATATATATATATATATATATATATATATATATATATACACACACACATACACATATACAATTAGATAGATGATAAATAGATGTAGTATATTATTTAAATATAATTCATTCCTAATGGAATATTGTTATTATTATTGAATGGGTTCACATATTATTTGTCTTTCTAATTTTGATGCTGTGTTGTAAAAATAACCATATGCCCAGAATGTGTTCCAGAGAATGGGTAGGTGTAAGAGCTTGGTGCTGTAATCTGTATAATAAACTATGGATAAGTATAAATTATACTATTACTTTCAAATGGGTGTGTTTTGATTGCAGAACTGAGTGGGCGGAGCAGTTGAACAGTAGGTTGCCAATACTCCAGTAACCCGCTTGCTTGCTCTGCTGCAAAGTGTCCCTGGAATTTTTTTTTAAAAGTTGGCAACTATGAAGCATCACACATTCACAAGCGGGGGAAGTTTTAATACTATTTATACGGGGAATACGCATATACTTTAAGATGCGGAAAATCGCACAATAACAACAAGGATTAAAAAATATATACATACACTAAAAAAAAAATCGCATTCAATATCATTATATATTATGAAAAACATACATATACAACACTTCACGAAGAACACACCATCGCAAATTCACATTTAAAAAGAATACTATTGGACAATGTTAGAGAAAACGACCACTATGACATCATCGCATTCTACACATTCCACAAATACCAACTCAAAATGAGCATGCGCAAATTAACACACCTAATACACATTGCAATAATATTAATTGCTAATAAAGCACACCTGAACACTAATTACAATGGAAATTGGGACATCATTAAACATTTACACAGGGTATATAAGCACCACACAAGCAGGGCTTCTTTGACTGTGTTGCTGGTGGGTCTTTGGAGATTTAAGAATAGAGATTTTGCGATTTTTTGAGAGTGAGTTAGTGTTAGTGTGAGAGAGTCAGTTGGTAGTGTTAGCGTGAGAGAGTCAGTTGGTAGTGTTAGCGTGAGATAGTCAGTTGGTAGTGTTAGCGTGAGAGAGTGAGTGAGTTAGTGGGAGTTAGCGGGAGTGGGAGAGAGTCTGTTAGTGGGAGCGTGAGTGAGTTAGTGGGAGTTATTAGTGATAGTTGTTAGTGTGAGCGTCAGTTAGTGGTAGTTAGTGAGCGTTAGTGGGAGTGTTTGTTATTGAGAATTAGAAGTAGTGTTAGTTAGCGAGCGAGTGATTTATCTGTACACTTAACACATTTACACGCAAACACATTCAATACATACATACACTTATCAATAACACTACATACACTCCATACCCCCTACCCCCTCATACTACACTCCATACCCCATTCCTTGTAGTCCCATTCCCTTTCATCCCATTTACTCTTATCCCATACCCCATACCCATCCCATACCCATCCCCTAGTTACATTTAGTTTACATATCCTCCTTTTAGTCTTATTCTTTTCGTTTATTTAAATACTCCTTACCCTCTTTGTTTTTTTTTACATCCCTCACACTTTAAGCACCTTTTTTGTCTTTTTAGTTCTTTATTTTGACCCCCTTTCATTTCATCACACTCACTTTTTTTTGATTATTTGGGGTTTAGTTTAGGGAGGAGATGGAGGCCAGGCAGGGGACAGGTAGAGGGAGGGGGAGAGGAACAGGGCAGGAAGGGGGGCAGGAAGGGGGGCAGGAAGCGGGGGTGGAAGCGGTGGGTGGACCCAGCCACTTGGTTCAAGATGACCAAGTGGCTGGGCCCAGTGGCGGTCAGAGTAGGGCTTCACAGTCCGGGAAACAGAGGGCATCGTCACAGGGGAAGGCCAAGGCGACTAGGGAGGCGAGGTTTACGATGGAGGAGAAGGAGGCCCTCGTAGAGGCCTATATGGCCAGGTATAGGATGCTGCAGCACCAGAAGACTACCCCGACTGACAGGAGGAGGCTCTGGAACGAGATTCGGAATGCAGTCAATGCAGTGGGTTGCCGGAACCGGGATATGGATTCCATCAAACATCGGTACCGGGACTGTAAACTTGAACTTAAAAAAAAGTTAAGCCTGGAGGCCCGACATGCCGCAGGGACCGGTGGCGGCCCTGCCCTTGAAATGGAGTACTGCAGATGGGAGGAAATGTTGCGGCCCAGCATCTCCGAGGTGGAAGTAGTCGGTATCGGAGGAATCGATACCGGGAACCTGCCACTCTCATCTGACGGTAAGCTCATTGAACAATAATTTCACATACGAATGTATTTCAATGGACACTATACGCAAACATTTACTTTCATGATTGAGGTAGCGAATACAATTTGACAAAACATTCAAATGTACTTATATTACATAATTTGATTCATTCTTGAGATATATTTTAATGAAGAAATAGCCATGCACACGGTGAAACAATCACAGGAGGCAGCTATATTCAGCTAACAATCAGAATCTTATAAACATATTTAGATATGCTTTTCAGCAAAGAATATCCAGAGAATGAAGCTAATTAGATAACAAAAGTACATTCGAAAGTTGATACTAAATGTATGCTTATAAATCATGAAAGATAAAACATTGGGTTTCATGTGTTAAGGATCAGATTAATGCTATTACGCTGTTTACACGCATTCTATTACTTAGCGGTTACATCAGTATCTAGGCTATAGGTTAGGTGTGCATTTAAACAGACTGAAAACAAACGCAAAAACATTCACATTGACCAGATATCACAAACACTGTTTAGAAAAAGCGGAAATCGTATTGATTGTTTGTTAGATTTCAAAGTGGATTAATGATTCTGCATTTGTAATTGTATCGTAAGCTAAGTCATTTAAACCTTTATTTGCAAATATGCTAATATATACATTTCTTTTTTTATTTTTTTTTTAATATACAGAGTCTGGGGACGAGGCAGCACAGCCTCCTGCATCTCCCCGGGATGAGAGTGGTGGTGAGGAATTCCCACTTCGGAGGGAAGAGGCCCCCCGTGACGAACAGCGCACGGGAGATGATCAAGAGGCCCCGGAAGCACAGGAGGATGCCGCTGAAGCCGCGGAACCCGAGGTCCCTCAAAGACCCGCACTCCGCCGTGCACGGGCACCCCGCCGTGCACGGGTTCAACAGGCACAACAAGAAGAAATAGCGGAGGTGCGGGTTCTACTGGAGTACATAGACCAGATGCGTACCTCCCGGATAGAAAACATAGAAGGACGACGCAGAATACTTGATGGGCAGAATCAAATAATTCAAGGCCAAAACGAAATAATCAGTATACTGAATACAATACAAGAAGGACAAACAAGAATGTTCAATCTTCATCAGGAAATGTTCACATTATTCCGGGAGGCGCATGCTGGTCTACCTCCTGTTGCTGGGCCTCTTGTTGCTGGGCCTCTTGCTGCTGGGCCATCTCCTCCTGCCGGCCCATCTCATCCTCCTCCTCAGCCATCTACTCCTCCTCCTCCTCAGCCATCTTCTCCTCCTCCTCCTCAGCCATCTTCTCCTCCTCCTCCTCAGCCATCTACTCCTCACCTTGGTCGTCCCAGTACTCTTCCTTCCACTCCTCCCACAACAGCTCCAAGGAGGACTCTTCGGAGTCGGCAGTTGCCTCTCCCAGAGCCTCAGCCCCGTGGGAAGAGGGGAAGGAAGAGGAAGTAAGTATTTTTTTCCATCTTAAATTATTTTTTTTGGGTAATGGATAGGTATGTGATGATGTGGTTTTCATACACTTGTGGACCACACTCTGTATATAATCGACTTCTATGGGACCGGGTCCATGGAGGAAGATTCTTTGCAGAGTGTGGGTTATAAGTGTGTGAAAACCACATCATCACATACCTATCCTTGTTCATGATATTGATTGGTTTCTGTGATGTGATGTCCAAACTGTTTCCCGAATCGCTAACTAAATTACCATAACAATTATCCATGATGGCATATTACTGTTTGAATGCCAATAACACAGCTTAAAGGGACAGTCAGAAAATTATTGATTACAAAGAAAACACTGTATTACGCATTATAAAGTTTGAAACAACAAAACATGGAGAAATACATGTGTGACTTATGTGCTTACCCTTGTATCTATGACTATGAAAAATGACCACTTATTTGTTGTTCTGACATAACAACATTTTAGATATCAATGATCAATACATGGTCAATAATATGCTGTATGAGCACAAGATTTTACATATACAAATGCTATCCAAATGCCCTCTAGTGCTCAAATTGTATAATGATTACAAGCACTCTTCAAGATTTAAGAAATGAGCACACCAACCTCATAGGTTTAGATAGCAAATTTAGATAGCAAATGTTCAATTGTTGAGAAACATTTGATATCCTTGTTATTACAGAATTGACTTTTCGAATAATGTAAAAATATTTTTTTTCGAAACTGTCCCTTTAACAACATTACATATGCTAACACATTTTAAGCTTGTTGCTATATCTACATGTACTTTGTCAAAAATAATATTTGAAAATCACATTTATATTGACGTGTTAAATAAAGTCTATTTTCTTTAAGAGACATTATTGTGTTAATATTTTATTGTAACTATTTTTATTTTAACAATGAATATGGTTTAAAGTCCTTTTAGGAGTGGGGGGGTGAAATATGCTAACAAAAATATATTTGAAGATTAAACTATGTGGATCTCATACATGATACAAAAAAACAACATTTGCATTCAAGGGACAGTATCCTATATTTTTTACATAACTGTATGTAATAGACACTACTACAAACAACAAGATTAACATATACTGATAGCAATATTAAAAAGCTTCAAACACTTGCAAATAAAATAGGGTTAGCTATATTTTAAATATAGATGAACCACCATTACAACCGTAAAACACAATACCCCATCATTAACATATGAAAAGAACCTTTACACAAACTGGACAAAGCTGGAGATGGTACTCACATGAAACTCATTGGCTTTGCGAGGAGTAAGAAAATTACTTACATTTTCTTACAACACAAGACAAAATAAACCTATTGGTTAAACAATGGACTATCTAACTAGAGACAAAATCAAATATTTTTATTTATAATGTGAGTGTCTAATGAACCTTTCATAAAATATACAACGAAATTACATTTAGCAGAAGTCGGCATCATATATTTAGCATATGATAAATGCATATTGATTACTTTATTCAAACACAATAGCGCATATTTATTAATTAGATATGTTCAACATTAAACACAACATTAATTTTTAAGAAAAAGGAACATTGTTGACAAACATATTAAACATGGACTGTAGAGATTTGCACTTGCCTAGAAATATCCTATGCATGAAAACATTTTGCTTTCGTTCGTTGATTCAACCAGACATCCAGCAAAAGAGAATGTGGTGGTCTTTATCAGCTACGGGTCAACAATGTAACATGATGCAAATAATACATATTCGCAAGCTTTTTAAAATTGCATGCAGTCACAAACGTTTTTAACGTGCACAAATATTGCGGGACTACGCAATCCAATCACACGTTTTTTTAACTTTACATGTGCCGTCTTAACATGGCGCTTCCTTGATCACGTAAGAACGCCATCCAATGAAAGGCACATTATTGATCACGTAAGAACGCCCAAAAAAAAAAGGCGCATCCTTGATCGCGTCAAAACGCAATCCAATAAAAGGCATATTCCTGATCACGTAAGAACGTCAGTCAATACAAGGAATCATTGGACAGCCTGGCAGGTGACGTCTTAAGCAACATGGCGCATCCGAGATCGCTGAAAAACCGCAGACAATACAAGGACTCAGTGACATCTTGGCATATCATTAAGAAACGTATTTATATTTTAGGAACTAGTATGTGTGTAGATTGCTATCTAGGAATGTCACCAAATTATGAATCATCTTTTCGGACTTGACTGTCCCTTGAACTATAGCTATGGTGTATATCTTTAACATTTAAAAGATACACATGAGAAATACATATGCCATTGATGTTTTAAGATATCTTTGGATTGTTGTTGAATAACAATAGTTATACATGTATTGATTAAACGTGTCATTTATTCAAGTTTAATTATGGTCAGCCTACCTATAGCCATATATGGGAGGAGATGTATTTTGTTAACATATTAGTTAACTAATATTCATCATCTACATTATTTGTATTACACACAGAGATTGATTTGGTTACACTTTGACAATAATATAGATTTGAAAATGAAATACAGGTGCTGTCAACATTACAATAAGATTGTTTATTAATAAAACTATATGTCCTTGTTCTTGTAAAAAGGACAAAAACGCTTTACAAATGGAAATACATTCATTTACAATAGTGATCAACATCACTTAAAGGGACATTATTTTGTTTTTAAAAAGAGCATACACATAGTCAATACTATTTAAATAAAATGAACACTTTAAAGGGATTATATCATTGTATCAATACTCAGATCATTTGGTAAAGGTGCATCAATTCATGCAGAGTTTATAAATACACACATGGATATGAACATTTAAATATACATATATACACAAATACAAAAATATATATACATATATAAAGAAATTACTCTGCTAATCATAATCAGGCAATGATAGAGCTAAGAGAAAATAATATAAACACAAATAATAAGATTACATTGGAGATGTTAATCTTAAAGTCATTTACTATTGTCTTACATATATGATTTCATTATAACAAATAGATTTGTTAGGTCCCTTTAAGGATAAACAACATAAACTAGAGCTTGCAAAAAATAACAGGAAGAATGAGGACAAAGATTTGTGAAATAAAATTTATTTTATTAGTATGTAAGAAAACATACACAACGTTTATAAATAATCTTGTAAAAATAAGGAATATATGAGCCATATGACAAGGTAACACAGTGCATCACAGTCCATGAAGAGAGTTGCCAAGGGCCAGCATAGCCTCATTGGAGACACATGACAAGGTAACACAGTGCATCACAGTCCATGAAGAGAGTTGCCAAGGGCCAGCATAGCCCCATTGGAGACACATGGCAAGGTAACACAGTGCATCACAGTCCATGAAGAGAGTTGCCAAGGGCCAGCATAGCCTCATTGGAGACACATGACAAGGTAACACAGTGCATCACAGTCCATGAAGAGAGTTGCCAAGGGCCAGCATAGCCCCATTGGAGACACATGGCAAGGTAACACAGTGCATCACAGTCCATGAAGAGAGTTGCCAAGGGCCAGCATAGCCTCATTGGAGACACATGACAAGGTAACACAGTGCATCACAGTCCATGAAGAGAGTTGCCAAGGGCCAGCATAGCCTCATTGGAGACACATGGCAAGGTAACACAGTGCATCACAGTCCATGAAGAGAGTTGCCAAGGGCCAGCATAGCCCCATTGGAGACACATGGCAAGGTAACACAGTGCATCACAGTCCATGAAGAGAGTTGCCAAGGGCCAGCATAGCCCCATTGGAGACACATGGCAAGGTAACACAGTGCATCACAGTCCATGAAGAGAGTTGCCAAGGGCCAGCATAGCCTCATTGGAGACACATGACAAGGTAACACAGTGCATCACAGTCCATGAAGAGAGTTGCCAAGGGCCAGCATAGCCCCATTGGAGACACATGGCAAGGTAACACAGTGCATCACAGTCCATGAAGAGAGTTGCCAAGGGCCAGCATAGCCCCATTGGAGACACATGACAAGGTAAAAGAGTGCAACAGGCACAACAAAAAACTGATAAAAAGGCCAAATGGCAACAATATAAATACAAATTCAACATGTGGACAGAGGATTATTATCTGCCACCATGGAGCATATCCAGATCCTCCACTTACTGGTCATCCTCTTCATTGTCCTGTGCATGTCCAGCTCCAGATTCAGGCCTTGAACGTAATTGCATAATTTCACGCAGAGTCAAGTCCTGAACCCGGAGCTGGGCCTGCATGGTGTCGTTCATCCCTCTCAGGACAGCTGCGTTCCTCAACACGGCCTGCTCTACTCTTGCTATCCCTTCTAGCATGAGCCATGCTGAGTCACAGCCTAAAATAAAATAAAAATTAATATTAAGGATAATTACACAACAGAATAAAAGATTTTAATACATACATTGTCATCATAAAGACAAATAATTTTTTACATCAATTATTTTTCATATATTCTTTACACATGAATTAGGTTATTCAGACAGACAGAAATCATTAAAGGCTCATGTTACTCAAACATGTTGAACCCTTTAATTGGTTTTAGATGATCCACTTATACAGCTTGAGTGTATCAAATCTTGTTAAAGGATTTACATTGTACTTACATTAGCAATTTAAAAATTCAATTTAGACTGTGGTAGGCACACATATCCTTAAACATTTTGGCATTGAGGACAAGCTGTGTAAACATAGCAACCAGAAGAAATTACATTCCCACTGGGTTAGACAAGAGATAATGTATCCACATTTGGACATAAAATTTTGTATCCAAGTAGTGGTGTTTGGTATATGTAGTGATATCCAATTAAAGGGACACTGAACCTAAATATTTAATGGACTGATTCAGATAGAGCATGACATGACAAATCTTTAGAAATTACACATATTCATTATATGTTTTAATTGTCAAGCTATATTTTGAATGCAAGAATGTTGGTTTTTATGGAAGCCAATATTTGTTGATGAACCTTGTTTGTGCATGCTGGTTGATGGATACATTCATCCAACAATAAAGAAATGATGGCCACATTTATTTTATTGTTTAAACTAATTATAGGAATAAGTTGTTTTCAATAAATATATCAAGAGAATGACGAATAATTCATAAGAGTATTCTATTATACATTGGCTTAACATTGCATGCTGGATTTGAATCACAATTTAACCAATTTAACTTCACTGTACCTTTAAGTATCTTATAAAGTGTATTTAGAATGATACTTACAGCTGTGCCTGGGAAGGACAATCTGACACCCAGGACAATGAAGGTTTAAACAGGGGGGAGGGATGGGATTGGCTCGGGGAGGGATGGGAATGGCTTGGGGAGTGGTGAGCTGCTGCTCCAGGGTAGGCCGTACAGCTGGGGAGTGGGGAGTTTGGGTCTGGGCAGCTGTACGGGCCAGAATACGGGGAGAGCGGCGAAGGGGGGTGTATGGGCGTTTTTTGGGAGGGACAGGATATGAAATATGGGAAGGGCTGGCAGTGGTCGGGGCATGGTCATGGGTTTGGTGATGGGAAGGGCTCTGGGTGTGTGCAGAGGTGTGGCCATGGTCAGGGGTGTGTGCACGGGGAGGGGTCTGTGACTGGGCAGGGGCGGAATCCAGATGACCAGAAGTGGTGGATCCATCTGAAAATGTAAAAGAAATATATTAACATCTCATACATCCTGACATCAAATCAACGCATTTAAAATTGATTATGTTTTCAATATACCTCGAAGTGTGTTTGAATCTGTAAACTATTCTGAAATGAGGATATGGTATCTATATAGGCACTCAGATGAATCTCAATGACTGTCTGTACAATGTGAAACTTATTATTGTGTTTTGGCATGGAATATGCATGTGACATAATGATGGCATGAATTATATATTCTTAAAAAAATATATACAAGCAGATTTTCATGCTGCCTGATATAGAAAGGGGGCAGTAGTGTATTTGAACAGACAAATAATATTCCTTTTTAAAGGGAAAAAGCTGTAGACTTTGAATGTCTTCAATAAAATGATTTAAAAAAAAGAAACATGTTGGAAACATGATAGATATATTTCACATACCATCAGACTCCAAGGCAGCCTCTTCCTCCTCCATCCCACATGTGACATCAATCTCTGTAAAACATAACATGTTGTGTACACCTTAAGATCAGATATTATAACATATGTTACTGTTGCTCAAATACGCACATCAATGTTGCATTAAAGATATACACACACAAAGTTATGATTTACATCATTTTGATGGAGCATACAAATGACAATAGATTTGTTATTGTCAATAAATCAGAATATTAATGTATTGTTTGTCTTAATGTTAAATTCATAAAAGCATAGTACATAGAACATTTAAGATTTCTCATGTGTGTATCACTTGATGACTGTTGTTAAAAAAAAAAAAAAAAAAAAAAACATATGTTAGACATCTTATGAATAACAAATGTGTAGAATAATAAAGTAGAAATTATTAATCGCTCAATATAAAAAATAAATATATAATCAGAAGATAAATTCTATGATTTTTTATAATGTTATGCTTCATCGGAATCATGATCATAATATTGATTAGCAATACACCTTCAATTACATATAAATGAGTCAATGGACTTACCAGGAGACCGCAAAGGCGGCTCTATGTCACTGCTGGATTCCTGTGGGCTCCCCACACCAACTCTCTCTATGAATGATATAGATATATATTATTAAACACATTTTGGATATCACTAAATCACATCTGTCTAGAATTTTAACATTAATCAACTTTAAAATGTGAAGAATAGAGCAGTCATTACACCAGAAAATGCTTGATTGAATCAAGGGGATTCTGTAAACATATCTGTATTCAACATATGTTTAATGTCAGACTACATTAGACATCAAATTCATCTCAGATGCTGCTATTGCATATCTAAATATACCCAATGATCAATGTTCTTAACCCTTTAAGGACACAGCTTTCACTTAGCTCAATTGTTTTATGACGGAATAATTCCGTCATATGTCCTTAAGAAGTTACAAGAATACACACAAACCACATATTGAGGAGCATCTGTTGACAAATCTAAACAAACATGTGTCACATCGAGCCATTTTTTCAATGTACAGTAATCTTGTTTAGGACACAACACATATTTATCACAATACATAACAAACTTTATTATTACAAATATGTAATCATGGTGCTGTTAGAGTATGCAGATATATATAAAGTAACTCCAACAGATAATTAGATTTATATATCAATAGTTTTTAATAAAAATAATGTAATGATGAATGAATCTATTTTGTCTTAAAGGGACACTGACATGATTAATTTAAATAATTGATTTCTATGTTCAAACTGTAAAAAATGATTTAACATTGACTCCTATTATAATTCGAATGTTGTTCGATATTAATCTTAAAGGCAGATAAGGAATATTGGATTCAATAAATATTGTTTGTTGAAGGTATCCACCAATCATCAATATAAACCCAGGTTGGTCAACAAATATTTAGATGCACATAAACGTACTTTATTTATTTTAAAATACATTTAGCAATAGAATATGTCACATATGATGATAGTATTATATTTTATGTTTATTAATATTGCATACTGTATGTGAAAGACAATATTAATAATTGTAGTTCAGTATCCCTTTAATCTAAAATTAAATAGATTCCACAATGTTGTTGTTTGTTAATGAATTATCTACTCCATATGTTGATGTAATGAATGGTATTGAGCATGCAATTAAAATCAAATATGTTATTTAAGTATATCCGAATAATTATATAATTTTCATCTATTAAATAGACATTACATATAAATATAGAACAATGTGTATTTAGTATGTAATGTTCATTCCATGTTTCTAAGACAAATGTCAATTAAAATGAGACATACCATACTGTGACAAGCCCTGGCTTGAGGATCCAGCAGCCACATCCATATCTGTAATATATTAAATGAGGATTGCATATCATTAATACTAATCATGCCATGTTTAAAATATTTACATTAATAACAAATCAATAGAAAAATATTAATCCTTTGGTAGTCCCATGAGTTAATAGTTTCCGCAATTAAATGAATGATAAATATATCCTGGACTCTTATTTTCAATCAGTTGTGTTGTTTACTGTATCTTTAAGAATATATGCTTGTTATTACATAATCATCAATTGATGGCCATATGTTATAATTTATTAGTATTATTCGTTTTTTATTAGATATAATATTTAAAATAAGAATACTGTATTCTTCACTAATCTAAGATTTTCCATTTAATTTTTAACAACATGTATAAAGCAATGCCACTTTCCGCAAACCCATGTTAACGTGGATGAGAAATGCCATTTTCGCGATCATTGCGCAATGATTCCAAGCGGAATTACGCATCCGTCATTTGACCAACATGTATAAAGCAATGCCACTTTCCGCAAACCCATGTTAACGTGGATGCGAAATTAGATTTCCGCTCTGTGACGCATATTCTGTAGAGCGCAATAAACATCATTCCAATTTCATGTATCACTAATGTAAAATCAGATATCTAAACATCATATGTAGTGTATGTTGTGAGATCTGTATAGGTTTAGTATCTGACTAAATACACATTTTGGATTTTTAACATTATAAATATTATATGAAGTTGGATAATTACCTGGTTCAGATTCTCTATCGGGTCCTCCCAGGCCACCGGACGGAGAAGCATCTGCCCTGTCCCCCGCGTCAGGACTTTCAGATCCCGCAGCTGGGAGGGAAGAAGAGGAGGCCGAGGATGGCGAGGATCTAAATCTTTTGGGGACCCGGAGATTGAGGAGCTCGCATAAAGTCACCTCATAAGGGAGTAGGTACAGTTTCCGCGGGGCCTTTCTTTGGCCCCCTCTTTTACGGGCTTGTACCCAGTCCCTTATGAGGTTGACTTTTTTCGATAAACGCAACCTCATATCTCCGAATCTCCTCATGATCTGATCCTGGGACCTCTGGACGTCACACACCAATCTAACCGCATTGGTGATAGACTCCCAGAGGGCCTTCTTAACAGGCGCATCTGTCGAGCTCCTCTTGTTCCCAAACAGCTGGGGATAAAAGTCCTTGACGGCGTGGACCAGTGCAGCGCTCTCCTCCTTGGTGAACCTGGGAACTGACATGCCTGCTGGGTTGTATAATAATAATATATATTGCCTGCAGGCATTAGAGAACTGACAAAGATGGCAACGTGTAATGGACTTTTATATGGTGAAGTAAACATGAGATGCACCATGGGACAATTTATCTGTACATCTGATTGGATAAAATTTTGAAATATTGTTATAATGTCTGTGAGACCATCCTGACTCAAGTTGTGTTTGTGTGATGAACTCTGATTGGCCGTTCCTTAATGTTTCATATCTTAGTAACTTCCTTACACATACCGCTTGGTGGTGCTGTAACTTCATTTTTCATGTAGACTTATTTGTAACTCATGGGCCTGTCATGCGGATATGTGTGACGCAGATTTAATATCCGTGATCCGTGAAATATTAATGATTAAATACTCTTTAAAATCTCATCCTGTCACATTATTAATGTTGTAGACATTTCTCGGTTTAATAACGGTCTGTTTCTTTAATACAAATACACATTTAATATTGTATGTCTTTATTGTTCTTTAAATAAATTGATTGTGAAGTATTGACATTGCTCTATTAAATGTATTTATAATGCACATTGATTGTGTGCTATTGCGTGACATTACACTAATGTTTAAATATGCTAATCTGGTGTTTGAAGATGCGTTTCCCACGCAATATTTATTAATGTTAAAATTCCGGGAAGAATGTCAGTAACTTTGATAATCTGTTTATAAATGTTAAACTACAGCTTTGTTATTCGCAAATAAACCTCGAGCTTGTATTTCTCTGAAGTGCTCATATATGTTATTGTGCAATGGCGTCTTTAGTTTTAAAGAGACATTACAAACAATTGTATCAAATGATCTGTAGAGATAGAAGATTGTTTAGACTTTAAAATGTAAATCATTTTCTCTTAGTATTTATATATCCTCAACATAAGAAATTTAAATGCACATGGTTGAGCCAATCACATAAGGCATCTCTGTGCATCCACCAATCTTCATCTACTGAGCCTATCTCGATATGCTTTTCAAGCAAAGTATGTCAAGATAGGAAGAGAAGTAAATACACTATTTCAAGCTCTTAAAGGGACACTGTCCAAACAAATTTACCATTGGTGATTGAGCATGAAATGTTAATCAACTTTATTATTTAATACGATTATCAAATGTTAAGTTATATTGTTATGTTTCTTTGAAAATCAATAATGATATTTTATATTACGGACAATTGTTTAATAAAAACCTGGGTTGTCCTTGACGATTGTTGCATCAATTATTCCAAACAATCAAGTTTTGTCCAGAGTACTGAAGCAAATAAATTAGCTATTTACTGGCTTATTTCTAAAGTAATGATAGCAACATCACAATGAGCATTCATAATATGAGACAAGTTTTAAAGTTTATTAAAATAGAATACTCATTCAGAATGTATAAATCATGGTTTTTTTAAATGGCTACCTTTAAGTATATTTTGAGTTCATGTCCCTTTAAATAAACATTTCACAATAATGCTTAATATATCATAAACCTAGGCACCTTCCTTTTGCTAAATGAGTCTAACATATGAGTAAAGCAAATTTAGATTAACTTCTAGATTGTTTTACACACTGACTGAAATATATTTATTAAATGAGGTATTTTTTAGCCTTCAGCGTAGAGGGACATTAAGCTATATGTTATGTATGCATTTTGTATCATAATCTTATATTTGACCAACTTAATATGTTTTGTTATTCAATCATTATATTGTAATTATATATATTCGTGGATTAAATACATCTCTACATAGGCTATTTTGATGCTGATTGTTGTTTGCATATAGATGCCTTATATCATTCACTAAGATATGTGCATTTATTTTTATTTTAACAAGTATATTTAAAGACTGAATGTAATTCTATAGTACATTCTAAATATGTTTAAATTCTTGTATGATATTTGTAACAATGTATACAAAATATACATTTTGAATGACCCCTTTAAGGACCCAAACATATTGTATTTTTATTTAACATTGACAAAATAAACTAAAGGGGAAATTACATTCTATATAGATATTTGATGTCTAACCCAAGAGGTAAGATTGTAATAAATACATAATATTACTAAGTATAGTTAAATGACTCCACTAGAAAATTACATAGATTAACCTGGCATCCAATAACTAATTATTAAAAATTATAAAGTTAAATGACCTACCATTTATAAATGTAATAATTGTAAAATATTTTCTAATAATGTTTTGAGATACCTAAGGAAGATACATGATCTTATACAATTCTTTTTACATTCAACAACACTGTCACTTTCATGTAATTGAACCACTTCACCTTATTAAATGTTAAAACAATCATAATATTAATACATATCCTAAATATTTTTAATATATACTTTTTCAATATAAAAGCATTGAAGAATATGACTCCCCAATTAATGTTAAAATATATCTTTTAATATTCTCTGAAGATTTTTATTTTCTACTATTAATGCATTATTTTCTCTTATGCATGTGCTTGTCAAATAGCCAACTACCAGTCATGGGAGTCCAAGTTTTATTTATTTACAGATTATATTGATATATATTAGAATCTGCTAAAAAAAAAATATATATTTAATAGAAAATAAATAAATATTCCATGAAGTCATCAGATGCCAATCTGAAATGACAAATAATAAAAATGGAACAAAGTTAATACACACGTTGTAAAATATTCATAAAATACATTTAAAATCATATGGTGTCTATGCTCTAACTTTGATCAACATTTTTTAAAGATAATCATTACATTCATTTTAAATTAATGAAATACATACACCATTATATTGTTGATTAAAAATAATATTTAAATTTCAAAAATTAAATTTATACATAATAATGTATATCACATGTAAACAATATATGTATGCTGAACATAAATGTAATATTTCATGTCCATTCAAATACCTCTATATCAACTATAATATGTATTCCTTTTTCTGATTGTGATCCCTAAATATCTAATTAAGAACTAAATATGACTAATGTATGTAAGCTACTAATATTCTACAGTCTTCACTAGCATGCATTGGTACACCAACCTGGACAATGCATGGTCTTTGAATGTCAATTCAGGGGTAAACAGTTGATCTTCAATAGGTGTCTTATTCATCAGTTCATTAAATAGAGGACTGGGAAATACCATCTAAAAAAGTAAAATCATCTAAGTGTCTGATTGTGATCCCTAAATATCTAATTAAGAACTAAATATGACTAATGTATGTAAGCTACTAATATTCTACAGTCTTCACTAGCATGCATTGGTACACCAACCTGGACAATGCATGGTCTTTGAATGTCAATTCAGGGGTAAACAGTTGATCTTCAATAGGTGTCTTATTCATCAGTTCATTAAATAGAGGACTGGGAAATACCATCTAAAAAAGTAAAATCATCTAAGTGTCTGATTGTGATCCCTAAATATCTAATTAAGAACTAAATATGACTAATGTATGTAAGCTACTAATATTCTACAGTCTTCACTAGCATGCATTGGTACACCAACCTGGACAATGCATGGTCTTTGAATGTCAATTCAGGGGTAAACAGTTGATCTTCAATAGGTGTCTTATTCATCAGTTCATTAAATAGAGGACTGGGAAATACCATCTAAAAAAGTAAAATCATCTAAGTGTCTGATTGTGATCCCTAAATATCTAATTAAGAACTAAATATGACTAATGTATGTAAGCTACTAATATTCTACAGTCTTCACTAGCATGCATTGGTACACCAACCTGGACAATGCATGGTCTTTGAATGTCAATTCAGGGGTAAACAGTTGATCTTCAATAGGTGTCTTATTCATCAGTTCATTAAATAGAGGACTGGGAAATACCATCTACAAAATAGAAAATCATCTAAGTGTCTCCAATAGGATGTCTCCACAGCCTTATTCTATCAAATAGTTTGCACTTACCATGTGAACATGTCTTTGTATGGTTTTCAAGGTCAGCAGAATTTAAATATGCCAGACATGATCCCATTGGTATACTTCAATTTCAATCTTGGCTTTTTCCCCACTGTCAGTCTTGGAAATCTTCACTGTCAGGCTTCAAATTGTTCCCTTTCAGTCTTTATATTAAGTCATCTCCCTAATGTAAGAAATTATATATAAAGATTTCATACAAGTGTGTGAATCAGTTCTGTACCCCTCTCCCACCCCCCATTTCATAATAAATATCTATCACTAGCTTACTAAGCCTGTGTATGAACCTGTGTTATTTTCTATCAAGTGTGAAGATGAGTCATATTGAGCAGAACAAACCTCTGTGTGACATTGAACCATAGTCATTCTAGAGTATCCCTTTCTGATTATGTACATAAGTAATGTGTAAACAAAGTTATATTTTTAAACATTTATGCCATATTATGTATTTGTGTACAAATCATGCCAGCAACAGTCCATACATTTCTACTTACCATCTGATGTCCTCTATAAAAACCAGGTGGCAAAGACTCGCTATAGGACCCAATGCCCAGAGCATCACCTATATTATGAGAAATAAATATTATTATAACATTTTATCAATACTAACATGTTTGCACAATTCTCTACTTGTCATTTCCCTAGAGTTCACATCTATTGAAAATACTCCAGTGTAACTTCTATTATTTACCGTCTAAAGTGGCGGTTGATGACGTCTGCTCTGACATCAAGTCCCTCGTCCTGGAATTCCCCCTCTAGAACAGGATCATCCTCCTCATCTCTGAGGAGGTCTCTGTCCACCGGGACGGCCTGCAGCATCCCAGCCCGCTGTGCAATATTATGCAGGACGCTACAGGCTACAACGATCTTAGCCACCTTCTTTGGGTTGTACTGGAGTGCTCCTCCAGAACGGTCCAGGCACCTGAATCTCATCTTCAGGAGCCCGAACATCCTTTCAACCACCGCCCTGGTTCTCTTATGAGCCCTATTGTAGCGCTCCTCAGACACATCAGTTGGGCTACGCAAGGGGGTAATGAGCCAAGGCCGGCTCATGTACCCAGAATCACCTATAAATTTAGAACAGAACATAATTCAAACAGAATACTTAAACTAGTATATTGTTGTATAAATATATTTTTTAAAAACCATAATCCATATTAAAAGTTGTCAGAAACATAAAAAAATTAAAAAAAAATTATATATAAATCTGTATCTAGCCATTTCATCGAAGACATGCTACATATGCGTATTTCTCCTAAACCAAACCTTGTGTAAAATGCTAACTACATGTTTACATTGCATTCTCTATATGAACACTTAAGGTAAGACATGCTACATATCTGCTTTTCAATAAAAATAGACATTAGCAGAAAAATACAATGACAGGGTTAAATTGCATGAGATAATATCTTGCCATTTCATCTAAGACATGCTACATATGCGTATTTCTCCTAAACCAAACCTTGTGTAAAATGCTAACTACATGTTTACATTGCATTCTCTATATGAACACTTAAGGTAAGACATGCTACATATCTGCATTTCAATAAAAATAGACATTAGCAGAAAAAGACAATGACAGGGTTAAATTGCATGAGATAATATCTTGCCATTTCATCTAAGACATGCTACATATGCGTATTTCTCCTAAACCAAACCTTGTGTAAAATGCTAACTACATGTTTACATTGCATTCTCTATATGAACACTTAAGGTAAGACATGCTACATATCTGCTTTTCAATAAAAATAGACATTAGCAGAAAAATACAATGACAGGGTTAAATTGCATGAGATAATATCTTGCCATTTCATCTAAGACATGCTACATATGCGTATTTCTCCTAAACCAAACCTTGTGTAAAATGCTAACTACATGTTTACATTGCATTCTCTATATGAACACTTAAGGTAAGACATGCTACATATCTGCATTTCAATAAAAATAGACATTAGCGTCGGTAAATAACAAATGGTTAAATTTAATCCTATAGCTGAACATGACGCTAACAGTTAAAAAATACAGGGGCAATTGTCAAAATAATTAACCATGTTGTGCACAAATACTCACCAACGAGATAACCAGGGGGCATTTGTCTTTCCTCAAACTGTCTCCACAGGGACGACAGAGAGAGGATGCGGGCATCATGACAAGCACCTCCAAAATTCGCATACACATGCATAATCCTCATCCGTGCGTCACAAACATACTGCACGTTGAGGCTATGAAAATGTTTGCGATTTCTGAAGGGCAAGTCATCAATTGGAGCACGCAGCGCAATGTGGGTACAATCAATGGCTCCCAAGACATTGGGCAATTGAGCAATATCAAAGAATTCCCGCTTCAGGCGCCTCCAATCACCATCATTCTGTGGGAATCCTATGTATTGCTTACTGATACGTACCATGGCGTTCAGAAAGTTATCAAACACCCCAGAGAATGTACCTTGAGCCAGGCCATGCATGTACAGTTCTCCGGATTGAAAACTCCCGGAGGCCAGGACGTATAGACAGCTTAGCATCTTACTCATGGGGGGAACAGCAGTCCTTATTTGTATACGTGGCTCCAAATGAGGTTTAAGAAGCTCGTAAAGGCCAATGAGCTGTTCGCGATCGAGCCGATACTTATCAAAAACCTCAAAGTCACTCATGTTTTCCAAGGTGGGTCTCACCCTGTAGACACGAGGACCTCGAACCAGACGACCCCTTCGTCTCGGTCTGAGCCGCCGAGGCTGCCTGATTCGACCAACAGCTAGTTCGCCAATAGCACCACCAGCAGCGTCTACCATGTCATCGTCATCCATCTTTCAAAACAGCGTAACAAGGTAAGCACTTGATCTGATGTGGATCACAAGTGATGCATTGGCCATGTTGTTTGGGGGATTTATAGTACAATTAGTCCAATGGTAGTGAGTTTGTAATGATTGCTGATTGTATTCACCTGTTTGTATGTGAGCGGCGCGAATGCTTTCACAGTGGGCGTTTATTTGTTGTTTGCTGAAATGTTAGTTTCAAACAATGATTCTCAATGTGAAAGTGTCAAATATCACACATACAGTGCATGTTTGTAATGTTTGATCATATGTGTAATCAATATTTCTTAAACGCGATCTTATAGTAACAAGCACACGTCCAGCCTAACATGAATGAAAGTGCATAGTTGTGTATAATGTGCATCGAATGTGATCGATCAATGTTGCTGCAATATTGTTTGTAAATGATAAAGGAACATCTGCCATCTGTAGGATTGTATATATAAGTGATTGCCGAGCTGTCAATATTGTACGCGTCCCTTTAAAATCGCAATAATAATTCCGAACTTCCCGTCTGCCATCTGTAGTATTGTATATATAAGTGATTGCCGAGCTGTAAAATATTGTACGCGTCCCTTTCAAATCGCAATAATAATTCCGAACTTCCCGTCTGCCATCTGTAGTATTGTATATATAAGTGATTGCCGAGCTGTAAAGTATTGTACGCGTCCCTTTCAAATCTCAATAATAATTCCGAACTTCCCGTCTGCCATCTGTAGTATTGTATATATAAGTGATTGCCGAGATGTGAATATTGTACGCGTCCCTTTCAAATCGCACTAATACTGAATAACTTCCGGCTGTCATCTGTAGTATTGTATATATAAGTGATTGCCGAGATGTGAATATTGTACGCGTCCCTTTCAAATCGCACTAATACTGAATAACTTCCGGCTGTCATCTGTAGTATTGTATATATAAGTGATTGCCGAGATGTGAATATTGTACGCGTCCCTTTACAATCGCAATAATAATTCCGAACTTCCCGTCTGTCATCTGTAGTATTATATATATAAGTGATTGCCGAGCTGTCAATATTGTATGCGTCCCTTTAAAATCGCAATAATAATTCCGAACTTCCCGTCTGCCATCTGTAGTATTGTATATATAAGTGATTGCCGAGCTGTAAAATATTGTACGCGTCCCTTTCAAATCGCAATAATAATTCCGAAATTCCCGTCTGCCATCTGTAGTATTGTATATATAAGTGATTGCCGAGCTGTCAATATTGTATGCGTCCCTTTCAAATCGCACTAATACTGAATAACTTCCGGCTGTCATCTGTAGTATTGTATATATAAGTGATTGCCGAGATGTGAATATTGTACGCGTCCCTTTCAAATCGCACTAATACTGAATAACTTCCGGCTGTCATCTGTAGTATTATATATATAAGTGATTTTCGATCTGACGATATTGTATGCGTCCCATAAAAATTGCACGAATACTGAATAACTTCCGGCTGTCATCTGTAGTATTATATATATAATTGATGTGCGATCTGACAATATTTCTGAATTGTCCCATTGAAATCTCCATAATAATGCTGTTCAAAAGTGTGTTTTACGTATATGTTGTATTGTAGTATTGAGTGTTAAAGTTCCTAAAGGGGCGGTACAGTGGTGAATCTGTGATGTGTATGGTTGAATCTTGTAATGACGTCATGATATTATTAACCTGCCTATGTAGTTGTGAAATCCTCATTGTGTTGTTGTATTGTGCTACATTGTTATTGTGTGCTGAATCAAATCTAAATGTGTGCTTTGTGGTTGCGTGATGGGTGATGCGTGTTATGTACATGTACGTATATATTGTGATTGTGTCCCACATATGCTGACTTCTATATAGCGGTCTGGCATTGTTGTTCCTTCCCATAAAGTGACATCTGTAATCTGGTGTAATGATGTTCTTGTTGTACGTAATTCCTAATGGTTTCTGGTGATGGAATCATGATGTTAAAAGTACAGTAAAATCCATATGTTGTGTTTTGTGATTCCTCGAGAGAATGTAATGTGTTTTTCCCCCATCATTTGAATGCACATGTATGATTGAATGTTAAAAGTAATGTATGTGCATCCATGAGTGATCATGTGTTAAGCCTATGTAGATATGCAGTTGCTGCAAGCATATGAGTTGAATAACAGAAATGCAATAATAAAGGTAAATGAGAGATGTTTCCCATTGTGTAGTGTTTGTGAATCCAGAAATGTGTATTGAATTTTATTTTAATTGTAAATGTAATTTTATTGAAATAATAATGTGTTACTAGTGATGGGGATTTGTAGTTGATGTAATCTAAAAGTGTTAAAAATATTTATGGTGTGGTGAATATTTAATATTAAAAAACATAAATCCACCATAGGGAAATAGTCATTTCTTGATCTATTTATCATAGCTGTGTCTAACGCATAAAAGCATGTATTTTCTAGCGCTGGTATTTGGAGTTTTTCAGTCTACGCTATTTGCGTGCGTTAGGGAAATGAGGGTTTCGCGTGCACGAGCACGTCTTCCCAATAGAAGTCAATGGAGGCTCCAAAGATTTCTATATTTTTTTTTCTAAGACTGGTTTTCCTCGTAAAGTGAGTGACGTCATGAGCTTGTGTGAAAAAGTAACTAAATCGTGTTCTTTTTGTAATAAATAAATATTTTGTGTATGTAATGTGGTGTATATTGTTTGTATGCATCGATGAGTGTATGTTTGTGATAATGTTATTCGTTAGATGTAGGTATATGAGGGTCTTTTCCCGTATGTCCATGTAAGTCAATGGGAAAATGGATTTGTGTGGATTTTTTTCAAACACCCGAGATCTCGCAACTTTAATCCTTTGTATTTTTAAGAAAAAATAAAAATTCCGAAAAATAAAGATAGTGTTGTGTTTGTATGAGTGTAAGTGTACTTTGTGTAATATTTGTTTTGTGATTCGTGGATGTTTTTTTGTGCGGTATATGTTTACTACTGGGTCTGAGGTGGCGGTAGAAAGTTGAGCGTTAGGTGTATTTTGAGTCGCGGTAAATAAACTCTAAATACCGGAGTGCGTAAAAAACCCGCGTTAGGAGCCTCTAACGCTGGTTTTGACGGCTACCGCCGAACTCTAAATCTAGGCCAAAGATATTATCCCAAAAGATGGATCTAAGTAAATGCAAGATAGAAGAATTTAAAATGCAGTCCAATGATACTTAGAGACCTGAAGGGAATCATTCCCAAAAGTTTATCAGGTCATATCTGGAATTCAGACCGTGAGGTGTCCTGGTTTTGAGGTGAAATATCCAGAACACCTCACGTTTGGCCAGAATAGTATCTAGATCGCCACCTCTCTTAGGTTTTACTACTTTCTCAATGGCTGTCCATCTGAAAAAGTCCAGCTTGCCATTGTGAACAGTAGCAAAATGTTGCACCAATAGGGAGGATGATTTCCCTCTCTCTATGGTGGAGATATGCTCCCTGATACGTGTGTTTATGTCACGTGATGTGAGTCCTGTATACTGTATGTTGCATCGAATGCAAGTTATCAAGTAAATTACCCCTGTATGAGTACAATTCATGCATGACCTAATTTTATAGCTTTTACCTGTCACTGCTGATTGAAAGGTGTCAGATATTTGTACAAATTCACAGGGTCTACATCTGCGATGTCCGCATCTAAACATGCCCCTGTGATGTAACCAAGAACTCTGTGATTCATGTAGTGGTTTAAGTTGGGTCGGTGAAAGTATGCTACCTAAGGTGCGACTCTTCCTATAAGTGCATCTAATACCTTTTTTGACTGTATCTTTCAACAGATCATCCGCTACAAGCAGGGGAAAGTGTCTTTTAACAATGCTGCAGATCTTGGGGTACTGATCACTGTATGTGGTCACAAAGTTAACCCCTTGAAAGGTACTGACATTCTGTTGTATTTCATTATCTGTAAGCAACTTCTGCCTAGGTATATCTTGTACCCTACGGCGTGCTTCTTTAATATGCCTGGGGCTATACTTCCTTTCACGTAGCCTATGTTCTAGTTCATTAGATTCGCTCAAAAAATCTATTTCTTTACTACAGTTTCTCTTGAGGCGGCAAAACTGCCCTTTAGCTACTGCATAGGATATATTCCTCGGGTGGCAACTATCTGCATGTAGCACTGAATTTCCTGAAATTGGTTTGCGATAAACCTTGGTATGTATATTACCCTCTGCATCCCCTGTTAGAAGCAGATCCAGAAATGTTATACTCTTAGAGTTAAATTCATAAGTAAACTGTAGATTTTAAATATTATCATTAAGATAGTTGACAAATTCTCTTGCCAGGTCCTCAGGACCCGTCCATACTATCAACAAATCATCAATGAATCGTTTAAAGAACCTGATGTGTTCCCTGAAGGGATTACTATCTCCAAAAATGTGGCACAGCTCCCACCAGCCAAGATAGAGATTGGCGTAGGATTGGGCGAACTTCGCCCCCATAGCTGTGCCACACTTCTGGAGATAGAAAACACCCTCAAAGCAGAAAAAGTTATGCGTTAGGAGGAACTCAAGTACCCTAAGGATATATCCTTGAAAATCAAGAGTAAATTCTGTGGACCTGGTTAGATGAAACTTGACAGCCTCAATGCCTTTATAATGAGGTATAGACGAGTATAAAGACACAGCGTCTATAGTTAGCCAGTTACAGGTCTCATCCCACTGTACTTCAGATAGAAGATTGAGTATATGTTTAGAATCACGAGTATATGATAAAAGGTTAATCACAATGGGCTGTAGGAGAGTATCCAACCACTGTGAGAGTCTTTTGAGTAGGGAATCAATCCCACTCACAATGGGCCTACCTTTAATCTCACTGAGAGATTTGTGGACCTTAGGGAAGTGATGGAACACGGGCACCTTGGGAAAAGAGACTTCCAAATACTGGGCAGTATGTAAATCCAAGTACCCGTGTTCCACCCCATCGTCCAAAATGTCCCTGACTTGTTTTGTGTAAACATTAGTGGGATTAGTAGACAGAACCTCGTAGTCCCGTGTATTTTCTAACTGGCGCAACGCTTCCGAGACATAGTCAGTTCTATTCATTACCACCGTGGTGCCACCCTTATCAGCAGGGCGCACCACGATGGAAGTATCTAGTTCAAGATCTCTAAGAGCTTGTTTTTGTCTCAAGGAGAGATTGTGTCTCTTAGGTACCTGTTCAGATTGAAGGGCAATAAGGTCTTTTTCTACCCTATCATAAAAGGTCTCAACAATGTGACCTCTATAATGAATAGGGTAGAACCTAGATTTGTCACGAAATTTGGTGCCAGTGTTGGTAATACCCTGCGTAGATGGACCCCCTGCTTCAAGGGCCTGAAGACAGGCTATATCACAGTTTTCTTGAAATGTGGGGAACTCTATCTGTCTGTTAATGTTACTAGTACCTGTAAGGGTAACGTTAACATCCATATCTGTTTTATTAGCAAAATATTTCTTTAAAGTAATGTTTCTAACCAATTTATTTAAATTAAATTAAAGTTTGGAATAGATTAAAGTTTGCAGAGGGTGCAAATCCCAAGCCATAGCCCAAAACTTCAATTTGTGCTTGCGTTAAAGTCTTGGAAGAAACATTAATGACATTGTTTATTTGTATTTTGTGTTGGAACGATTTGCCCTCAGTTGGTACCTCTCTGTGTTCTGTGTAAGCGGTCCGTTCCCCCCCCCCCCTCCTGGAGGTCCCTGTCCCAAGGGAAAAACCTGTTCAATAAGAGTAACATCACTAGGTACATTAGTCAGTGCTATATTACTGGGGACATATTTAGATGCTGTATGTCTTTCAACAAAGTTAGAACTGTTCTGTTGTGCTGACCCTCCTGGGGTAATGGTGGTTATATTATTTTTCAGAATCCCAGTATTTTTGGGAATTAACTGGACTGTTTCAATAGCTGTGTTGGTGCCTTCATTGTCTGATTGCCTGCCATCAGAGGACCACTCGGTGTCACTATCTGAAAAAGACACTGATTTGTTTTGTTTGTTATGATTGTGTCTACGTGTCCCCTCCTCCTATTTTTATTACCTTTGTTTTAATTATGTTGTAAACTATTGGTGTTTGTGATAGAGATGTTACGTCTATATTCATTTCTCTGTTTCCTATTCCATATGTATACGGAATTGGAAAGGTAATCTGTCTTGTCCCTCATAAATTTATGATGTTTATTTTCCATAACTTGTTGTTTGTTAGTAGCTACAGAGTCAGAGAGAATTTTATCAAACTTTGCAAAATCAGCATCCATACACCTCTTATTAAGTTCTAATTGTAAACAATCTATCTCATTTTAAATTTTATGCAAATCTTCTGTCCTATGACGTATTAATAACAGCATAAGATTGAGGGAACAGTCTGTTAAAACTTGATTCCATGAGTCCATAAACTCCTGGTTTTTGGGGTCAACTTCAAATGTTGGAAATTTGTACAGCCTTAGTCCTCTTGGGATCATCTTAGCTTTTAGATAATTCTCAAATGTCCAAATGTCCCATTGGGCTCTATTTTCCTTTATAAGCAGTTGTTCCATAAGGTCAAACAATGTACTTAATGATAATACACTTTTATCGTCTGAGAATATCTGATTGCAATCAAAGCCTGGGTGTATTCTAGTTTCTGCTGGCATCAGTGAAAAATATGTGTGGCTGTTGGTTGCCTCCATATTGCAAGATATCAACACAAAATAAATAATAATAGTAATAAAGATTAACTTGAAAGTCAGACTTAGGTGCAGCGTTACCAGGGCATTACCAGCTAATACCCAATAGAAGTAAATTACAAGATGCAAAGAGGCACACTGCAACAGTTCATGAATGAAAAAAAAAAGAAGAGAAAAGTCTGTATAAAAACTTGTTAACGAACTTTGTCTTCACCAGGACCTGTAAGGCAGTAAACAATATAGTCCTTATGGATATATATCCCCCCCCCTATCTCTTGGTGCAGTGGCTGGAAAAAGAATTATACCTCAGTAGTCGATCGCTTTTTTGGGCGCAAGGAGGACTCCGGGGCCGTGACTTCCTCTGCCCGACTCAAAGAGCCGGTCCTCCACCTGCCGTAAGCTGCTGATCTGGCTTATCCTCAGACACACGTTGCCAGCGTGTGTTGCTGCTGTCCGAAAAAGAGGCTCCACTGACGTCCTCCGTGACGTGCGTGCGGAGGGGGGGGGAAGTCCCAATCAGGATGAAGGTACCTGGGCTAACTTTCAAGGCCCGACCAGGCGGGTGGTGACAGCGGTTCAATATGCTGGTAAAGATGCAGGTAAATGAAGGGGTGAGCCGCTGTTAGTAAAATCCAAAGGCTTTATTCAAAATAGGTTAAAAATGGGAGGCATCCCAAAACAGAAAAGAGCAACGTGGAGCTGCTAACATGTTTCGGCCAAGGTGGCCGTAGTCATAGCATGCTATACCATACTCTCTAGAAACTTAAAACAGGTAACACAGTACCTGATTGGTAAGACAATTAAGAATGAGAGACGCCCATTTCTGTAGCCACACACCAGTGATTAACTCTAAAGCTGCTAAATATGTAACATAATAAGTAACACTTCACACAAATTAAATTAAATTGAATAGAACTGATGCTAGCTCCCAGTGTAAGTGCATAGTTAAAGGACATCTGTGTGAGCTAAGACAATTAGAAATTATTATAAAGAAATATTAGACTAAATTAGATTAGTTTTATACATTAATACGTATTCAATATACACATAGACTCTTATTGGTACAGTTATTATGCCAGGTTATATGTTGCAATTTTCACAAAAAATTCGGTTATACATTGTTTAATAGTCACATGAACATAGGTACCTTTACTGAGGCGCTACCACATAATGTAAATGAAATCTGTGTGTATGTGTATCCAACTTTTAAGTACACAAAAGAATTAAGTGAGTAGGCAACCTGCTTTTAGCAGGAAGGATACATCATCATCATATATCATGTGCATTAGTCCCTTTTTTTGTCAGTGAAGGAAACAATAAGAAAATTTCCCAAGTAAAAGCTATGTAATGTTAAATAAATTCAAAATTCAAAAATTAGGCTAAAGTTCATGAATAGTACACAAACTGGCTTTAAATAAAGCATGTAAAAGAGCCACATATTCTACTGATAGATAATAATATATTGAATTATTATTATAGTATTGGTATAGGAAATAAAGATATTATCCCAAAAGATGGATCTAAGTAAATGCAAGATAGAAGAATTTAAAATGCAGTCCAATGATACTTAGAGACCTGAAGGGAATCATTCCCAAAAGTTTATCAGGTCATATCTAGAATTCAGACCGTGAGGTGTCCTGGTTTTGAGGTGAAATATCCAGAACACCTCACGTTTGGCCAGAATAGTATCTAGATCGCCACCTCTCTTAGGTTTTACTACTTTCTCAATGGCTGTCCATCTGAAAAAGTCCAGCTTGCCATTGTGAACAGTAGCAAAATGTTGCACCAATAGGGAGGATGATTTCCCTCTCTCTATGGTGGAGATATGCTCCCTGATACGTGTGTTTATGTCACGTGATGTGAGTCCTGTATACTGTATGTTGCATCGAATGCAAGTTATCAAGTAAATTACCCCTGTATGAGTACAATTCATGCATGACCTAATTTCATAGCTTTTACCTGTCACTGCTGATTGAAAGGTGTCAGATATTTGTACAAATTCACAGGGTCTACATCTGCGATGTCCGCATCTAAACATGCCCCTGTGATGTAACCAAGAACTCTGTGATTCATGTAGTGGTTTAAGTTGGGTCGGTGAAAGTATGCTACCTAAGGTGCGACTCTTCCTATAAGTGCATCTAATACCTTTTTTGACTGTATCTTTCAACAGATCATCCGCTGCAAGCAGGGGAAAGTGTCTTTTAACAATGCTGCAGATCTTGGGGTACTGATCACTGTATGTGGTCACAAAGTTAACCCCTTGAAAGGTACTGACATTCTGTTGTATTTCATTATCTGTAAGCAACTTCTGCCTAGGTATATCTTGTACCCTACGGCGTGCTTCTTTAATATGCCTGGGGCTATACTTCCTTTCACGTAGCCTATGTTCTAGTTCATTAGATTCGCTCAAAAAATCTATTTCTTTACTACAGTTTCTCTTGAGGCGGCAAAACTGCCCTTTAGCTACTGCATAGGATATATTCCTCGGGTGGCAACTATCTGCATGTAGCACTGAATTTCCTGAAATTGGTTTGCGATAAACCTTGGTATGTATATTACCCTCTGCATCCCCTGTTAGAAGCAGATCCAGAAATGTTATACTCTTAGAGTTAAATTCATAAGTAAACTGTAGATTGTAAATATTATCATTAAGATAGTTGACAAATTCTCTTGCCAGGTCCTCAGGACCCGTCCATACTATCAACAAATCATCAATGAATCGTTTAAAGAACCTGATGTGTTCCCTGAAGGGATTACTATCTCCAAAAATGTGGCACAGCTCCCACCAGCCAAGATAGAGATTGGCGTAGGATGGGGCGAACTTCGCCCCCATAGCTGTGCCACACTTCTGGAGATAGAAAACACCCTCAAAGCAGAAAAAGTTATGCGTTAGGAGGAACTCAAGTACCCTAAGGATATATCCTTGAAAATCAAGAATAAATTCTGTGGACCTGGTTAGATGAAACTAGCCTCAATGCCTTTACAATGAGGTATAGACGAGTATAAAGACACAGCGTCTATAGTTAGCCAGTTACAGGTCTCATCCCACTGTACTTCAGATAGAAGATTGAGTATATGTTTAGAATCACGAGTATATGATAAAAGGTTAATCACAATGGGCTGTAGGAGAGTATCCAACCACTGTGAGAGTCTTTCGAGTAGGGAATCAATCCCACTCACAATGGGCCTAAATTAATTAATAATAATGAACGGTCAAAGTACTTTGCAGATTCAATTGTTACCCTGGTCCACAAGAAAGGAAAAAATTGCGAAGAATTAGGGTCTTACAGACCGATATCCTTGCTAAATGTAGATTACAAATTGTTGATGGCTATAGTCGCAGAAAGATTAAAAAAAGTTCTTGGAGAGGTTATACACCACGATCAGACAGGTTTCATGCCAGGGAGGAATGTGGTTAGAAACATTAGATGCATATTGGTAACCTTAGACTACTATTATAATAAAGCGCAGAGAAGTAAGAAGCAAATTAGAGGAGATCTGGCACTCCTTGCAATAGATGCAGAAAAAGCATTTGATGCTATTACATGGGATCACCTATTCACAGCACTGGATAAATTTGGCCTTCAAGGTAACATTCTTAATTTGACCAAATTAATTTATAACAACCCTAGATCACAACTCTTAGTGAATACAGAATTATCCCAATATATAACACTCTTTAAAGGGACGAGACAAGGTTGTCCATTATCGCCACTTTTATTCAACATTTCCCTCGAACCATTGGCAATATTACTCAGCCAAGAATTAACAACATAAAAATGTCATTATATCAGGATGACTTAATATTGTTTTTATATAATACAGTAGAAAGCATACCGAAATGTCTAAATATAATAGGAGCCTATAGTAAATTTTCTGGCTATAGAATGAACATGAAAAAAATCAGAAATACTATGGATACAAAATAATAACAAGAGTTATGTTAAGCACGGATTCCAAGAGGTACAACAGTTAAAATTCTTAGGTATAAATATCTGTAAAAACCAGAATGACTGGTATAAAATCAATTATGAAAATTTATTTGAGAAATTGCCTCAGGAACTAGCAAAATGGGGTATGTACAAATTGTCATTGTCAGCAAATATAATGGTTATTAAAGCAATAATTTTTCCTAAATTCCTGTTTATACTACAAAACTTTCCCCTATTTATAGCAAAGGCAGACTTACATAAATATAATAAAATAATAACTCAATTTTTATGGAATAAGGGTAAATCACGGTTGGCAATGAATAAGCTGATCCAGCGTAGAAAAGAAGGGGGCTTGGCACTCCCTTGCCTTAAAATGTATAACTTGGCGGCACTGGTTAAATTTGTGGCAGACTGGCTGGTTGAGGGGGAATATGTAACATACTTTAAGTTGGAATCTGAGATAATTGCCCCATTCAACCTTAAGGCAGTACTGCACGTAGATAAAAAAAAACAACCCCTAAGGTTGTGTCTAAACTAATGACAATTAAGAATGTTATAATAGCCTGGTAGAAACTTTGTACTTTCTTAGGCCTAGATTTGGAGTTTGGCGGTAGCCGTGAAAACCAGCGTTAGAGGCTCCTAACGCTGGTTTTAGGCTACCGCCGGTATTTGGAGTCAGTCAAAAAAGGGTCTAACGCTCACTTTTCAGCCGCGACTTTTCCATACCGCAGATCCCCTTACGTAAATTGCGTATCCTATCTTTTCAATGGGATCTTTCTAACTCCGGTATCTAGAGTCGTGGCTGAAGTGAGCGTTAGAAATCTAACGACAAAACTCCAGCCGCAGAAAAAAGTCAGTAGTTAAGAGCTTTCTGGGCTAACGCCGGTTCATAAAGCTCTTAACTACTGTGCTCTAAAGTACACTAACACCCATAAACTACCTATGTACCCCTAAACCGAGGCCCCCCCACATCGTCGACACTCGATTACATTTTTTTAACCCCTAATCTGCCGACCGCCACCTACGTTATACTTATGTACCCCTAATCTGCTGCCCCTAACACCGCCGACCCCTATATTATATTTATTAACCCCTAACCTGCCCCCCACAATGTCGCAGCCAGCTACCTACACTTATTAACCCCTAATCTGCCGTCCGCACGCCGCCGCCAGCTACATTATAGCTATGTACCCCTAATCTGCTGCCCCTAACACCGCCGACCCCTATATTATATTTATTAACCCCTAACCTGCCCCCCACAACGTCGCCGCCAGCTACCTACAATAATTAACCCCTAATCTGCCGACCGCAAAGAGCCGCCACCTACATTATAGCTATGTACCCCTAATCTGCTGCCCCTAACACCGCCGACCCCTATATTATATTTATTAACCCCTAATCTGCCCTCCCTAACATCGCCGACACCTAACTTCAATTATTAACCCCTAATCTGCCGACCGAATCTCGCCGCTATTATAATAAATGTATTAACCCCTAAAGCTAAGTCTAACCCTAACACTAACACCCCCCTAAGTTAAATATAATTTAAATCTAACGAAATAAATTAACTCTTCTTAAATAAATTATTCCTATTTAAAGCTAAATAAATCCTAATATAGCTACAATATAAATTATAATGATATTATAGCTATTTTAGGATTTATATTTATTTTACAGGTAACTTTGTATTTATTTTAACCAGGTACAATAGCTATTAAATAGTTAAGAACTATTTAATAGCTAAAATAGTTAAAGTAATTACAAAATTACCTGTAAAATAAATCCTAACCTAAGTTACAATTAAACCTAACACTACACTATCAATACATTAATTAAATACAATACCTACAAATAACTACAATGAAATAAACTAACTAAAGTACAAAAAATAAAAAAGAACTAAGTTACAAAAAATAAAAAAATATTTACAAACATAAGAAAAATATTACAACAATTTTAAACTAATTACACCTACTCTAAGCCCCCTAATAAAATAACAAAGCCCCCCAAAATAAAAAAATGCCCTACCCTATTCTAAATTACTAAAGTTCAAAGCTCTTTTACCTTACCAGCCCTGAACAGGGCCCTTTGCGGGGCATGCCCCAAGAAATTCAGCTCATTTGCCTGTAAAAAAACACATACAATACCCCCCCCAACATTACAACCCACCACCCACATACCCCTAATCTAACCCAAACCCCCCTTAAATAAACCTAACACTAAGCCCCTGAAGATCTTCCTACCTTATCTTCACCATACCAGGTTCACCGATCGATCCAGAAGAGCTCCTCCGATGTCCTGATCCAAGCCCAAGCGGGGGGCTGAAGAGGTCCATGATCCGGCTGAAGTCATCATCCAAGCGGGAGCTGAAGAGGTCCATGATCCGGCTGAAGTCTTCATCCAAGCGGGAGCTGAAGAGGTCCATGATCCGGATGAAGTCTTCTATCAACGGCATCTTCAATCTTCTTTCTTCGGGAGCCATCATCTTCCATCCGACGCGGAACATCCTCTTTTCCCGACGCCTACTAGCCGAATGACGGTTCCTTTAAATGACGTCATCCAAGATGGCGTCCCTCGAATTCCGATTGGCTGATAGGATTCTATCAGCCAATCGGAATTAAGGTAGGAATATTCTGATTGGCTGATGGAATCAGCCAATGAGAATCAAGTTCAATCCGATTGGCTGATTGGATCAGCCAATCGGATTGAACTTGATTCTGATTGGCTGATTCCATCAGCCAATCAGAATATTACTACCTTAATTCCGATTGGCTGATAGAATCCTATCAGCCAATCGGAATTCGAGGGACGCCATCTTGGATGACGTCATTTAAAGGAACCGTCATTCGTCGTTCAGTCGTCGGCCAGGATGGATGTTCCGCGTCGGAGGTCTTCAGGATGCTGCCGCTCCGCTCTGGATGGATGACGATAGAAGATTCCGCTTGGATGAAGACTTCAATCGGTTGGAAGACCTCTTCTGCCCCGCTTGGATGAAGACTTCTACCGGATGGAGGACCTCTTCTTGCTCCGCTTGGATGAAGAATTTGGCTCGGCTGGGTGAAGACGACTCAAGGTAGGGAGATCTTCAGGGGCTTAGTGTTAGGTTTATTTAAGGGGGGTTTGGGTTAGATTAGGGGTATGTGGGTGGTGGGTTGTAATGTTGGGGGGGTATTGTATGTTTTTTTTTACAGGCAAAAGAGCTGAACTTCTTGGAGCATGCCCCGCAAAGGGCCCTGTTCAGGGCTGGTAAGGTAAAAGAGCTTTGAACTTTAGTAATTTAGAATAGGGTAGGGCATTTTTTTATTTTGGGGGGCTTTGTTATTTTATTAGGGGGCTTAGAGTAGGTGTAATTAGTTTAAAATTGTTGTAATATTTTTCTAATGTTTGTAAATATTTTTTTATTTTTTGTAACTTAGTTTTTTTCTATTTTTTGTACTTTAGTTAGTTTATTTCATTGTATTTATTTATAGGAATTGTATTTAATTTATTTATTGATAGTGTAGTGTTAGGTTTAATTGTAGATAATTATAGGTATTTTATTTAATTTATTTATTGATAGTGTAGTGTTAGGTTTAATTGTAACTTAGGTTAGGATTTATTTTACAGGTAAATTTGTAATTATTTTAACTATTTTAGCTATTAAATAGTTCTTAACTATTTAATAGCTATTGTACCTGGTTAAAATAAATACAAAGTTACCTGTAAAATAAATATTAATCCTAAAATAGCTATAATATCATTATAATTTATATTGTAGCTATATTAGGATTTATTTTACAGGTAAGTATTTAGCTTTAAATAGGAATAATTTATTTAAGAAGAGTTAATTAATTTTGTTAGATTAATATTATATTTAATTTAGGGGGGTGTTAGTGTTAGGATTAGACTTAGCTTTAGGGGTTAATACATTTATTAGAATAGCGGTGAGCTCCAGTCGGCAGATTAGGGGTTAATAATTGAAGTTAGGTGTCGGCGATGTTAGGGAGGGCAGATTAGGGGTTAATACTATTTATTATAGGGTTAGTGAGGCGGATTAGGGGTTAATAAGTGTAGGCAGGTGGATGCGACGTTGTGGGGGGCCAATTAGGGGTTAATAAATATAATATAGGGGTCGGCGGTGTTAGGGGCAGCAGATTAGGGGTACATAGGGATAATGTAAGCAGCGGCGGTTTACGGAGCGGCAGATTAGGGGTTAATAATAATATGCAGGTGTCAGCGATAGCGGGGGCAGCAGATTAGGGGTTAATAAGTGTAAGGTTAGGGGTGTTTAGACTCGGGGTACATGTTAGAGTGTTAGGTGCAGACTTAGGAAGTGTTTCCCCATAGGAAACAATGGGGCTGCGTTAGGAGCTGAACGCGGCTTTTTTGCAGGTGTTAGGTTTTTTTTCAGCTCAAACAGCCCCATTGTTTCCTATGGGGGAATCGTGCACAAGCACGTTTTTGAGGCTGGCCGCGTCCGTAAGCAACTCTGGTATCGAGAGCTGAAGTTGCGTTAAATATGCTCTACGCTCCTTTTTTGGAGCCTAACGCAGCCATTCTGTGGACTCTCAATACCAGAGTTATTTTAAAGGTGCGGCCAGAAAAAAGCCAGCGTTAGATACGCGGGTCGTTACCGACAAAACTCTAAATCTAGCCGTTAGAGTGCCAATGTCATATCTCAAAATATTGCCCCATAATAGGTATGCCTGAATTCTTGCCGGGCCTATATGACCCAGTATATAAAGTATGGAAAGAGAAAGGGTTAATGAGCTGGTTCCAGCTTAAGCAAGAAGGTACAATATATATACAATCTTTTTTAGAAATGATGAACAAGTATTAATTGCAGTCAAAAAATGTTATGCTTATTTGCCGAGTAGGAGTTATTTCCATCAATTATGCCAATTATTTGGGACAGATTGGGAATGGAAGGAGATAGAATCAGGTCTGAAATTGTATAAAGCAGGTAAGAGATCAATTTCAATATGGTACAATATGTTATGCGCAAAGTCTGGGATAACGCAAGTTGAAAATATTACAATGTATTTGAATAAGCTTTTCCCGCAGATACAGACACAAGAGGTTAAAAAATGTCTTGTTAACTTGTAATTCGCTACAACAGTTTGTAGCGGGAGAGAATCACAATGTAAATTATTGAATAATTATTACTTATTACCTGATAAAATTAACAAATGGGCAGATATGACATCACGTTGTAAATGCTATAAATGTAGAGCCGAGAAAGCGGATATTAGATATTGTCTCTGGTTTTGCCCAAAAATCATACAATTTTGGGGTAAAGTAAATTTTTGGCTCAATAAATTTACCCATACTAGAGTATCTCTGACGGCAGTTAACGTTTTCTTGTTATACGATGAAGGTGATTATAAACCAGATAAACTACTAATAAACTTGGCTATCTTGGTAGCCCGCAATATAATACTTAAAAAGTGGAAATCTACTGAAGAACCAAGTTTACAGGAGTTTATAAATAACATGAATACACAGATGACGATCGAGCTAATTAATATTAAACCATTTACAGAAAAGAGACTTTCAGTCTTTTTTTTAAAATGGTTAAAAGTAATAAGAGAAAAGCCACTAACCGCACAAAAGCAACTCATACTACCCTTACAAAACTCTCCTGAATTCATGTTACTCATACTGAAAAATGTTCTTCCACAAGAATGGGCTTGGGTACGCCCGTAGAAATAATTACTTAGGATATGGGGCCTGTTGAGATTGGTGGGGTTTTTTTTTTTTTTTTTTTGCTAGGGATTAACCTATAAGATCTGGAAGAAAGTTAAACTGTTAGAAATGTAATGTGTAATAGGATGTCTATGTATATTCCTGCTAATGGGCTGTGTCCCTGAATAAGTGATGGGATGTTGTTTTGTTTTATGTTTTTTGTATATGTGATTTTTTCTGTTTCTGTTCTGTCATTGCAAAAAGGTGTACACAATGAAATATATGTAAGGTCTTACTACCTAAAAGAGTATTCACCTACGTCACCTATGTGTTTGTGTATTATGCTAAAAATGTCTGGGTGATGTTATTTTTTTTCTCTCTGTATTTGTTTCAAAGTATGATGGATACAAGTGTAGTTGTTTCTTCTTTTTGTATATAAATCACACTCTGCCGGGTATGGTGGAGACCTTGTATTCAAAATCACCCTGACGACAATAAATAAATATTTTTTTAAAAAAAATATGAAATTGGCGACAGGGAATTACTGGCCATAATTTTGGCACTCAAGGAATGGAAGCATCTTCTCGAGGGTACTAGCGTGCCAGTGCTCAATCTTACTGACCACAAGATTTAACTTATCTATCTGAAGCCAAACGTTTGTCGCCCCGACAGGCCAGATGGGCGCTATTTCTGTCTCGGTTTAATTATGTGGTCTCCTACCTGCCTGGTAGTAAGAATGTTAGGGCTGATGCCCTCTCTCGATAATTTTCGCCTCTTTCCAAGGAGGAGTCTGTACCTACTCCTGTTATACCTCCTAAACATATTTTGGCTACCATACGTACCAATTTGACTTCTCCCTTGGGGGAGGAGATCCTGGCTGCACAAACCAATGCACCTCCTGAGAAACCTAGTGGTAAGTGTTTTGTTCCTGAGAATCTTCAAACTAAACTTTTGCACACTTACCACTATCCTAAAGCCGCAGGTCACCCAGGCAAGAACCAAATGATTTGGTCAGTCACTCAACAATTCTGGTGGCCAGGTCTTCGTTCTGATATTGCTGCGTATATTGCCTCCTGCTCAGTTGGTGCACAGAATAAGACTCCTCGATGTCTTCCTGTGGGTCTTCTTCAACCTATTGCTAATGGTGAGCGTCCTTGGACACATCTTTCCATGGACTTCATTGTCGAGCTCCCTGTTTCCAATGGCAATACTGTTATCCTTATGGTGGTTGATCGTTTTTCTAAAATGTCACATTGCATTCCCTTGATGAAGCTGCCTACCGCTCAGGAGCTTGCTTCGTTTTTTGCCCGGGAGGTCTTCCGTTTACATGGGTTACCCAAGGAGATAGTGTCGGACCGGGGTAGCCAGTTTGTCTCCAGATTTTGGCGTTCCTTTTGTGCTCAAATGGGGATCCAGCTTTCCTTCTACTCGGCATATCACCCTCAATCCAATGGGGCTGCGGAACGGTCTAATCAAGCTCTGGAACAGTTCCTCCGTTGCTATGTCTCAGATCACCACAATAATTGGTCTGAACTGTTACCTTGGGCAGAGTTTGCTCGTAATAGTGCTATTAATGCTTCCTCAAAGTTATCCCCGTTCATGGCGAATTATGGGTTTCAACCATCCTTGTTGCCCGATTCATTCATGTCTCAGGGTATTCCGGCTTTGGAGGAGCATCTCCGGCAACTCCGTTCCACGTGGGTGCAGATTCAGGATTGCCTTCATCGTTCTATGCAGCGCCAAAAGTTCCAGGCTGATCGTAGGCGTCTGCTCGCACCTTCCTACCAGGTTGGTGAGAGAGTTTGGCTGTCCTCCCACAACTTGAACCTTCGTGTGCCTTCCAATAAATTGGCTCCCCGTTATGTTGGTCCTTTTCGAATACTCCGACGGGTTAATCCTGTGGCCTACGCTCTTGACCTTCCTCCTGCTATGCACATCGCCAATGTTTTCCATGTCTCCCTCTTGAAACCATAGGTTTGTAATCGGTTTACCACTGTGTTGCCTCGTCCCCATCCTATCTTTGTTGAAAACCATGAGGAGTATGAGGTCAGCAGCATTATTGACTCTCGTATGTCCAGGGGCCGTGTACAGTATTTGGTTCACTGGAGGGGCTACGGTCCGGAGGAGCTTTCTTGGGTTCCCTCCTCTGATGTTCATGCTCCCGCCCTCCTCCATGCCTTCCATGCCCGTTTCCCCAATAAGCCTTTTGTCATCCCGCGGGGGAGGGGTCGTTGAGGGGAGGGTACTGTCAGGGTTTTTTCCCTGTTGTTTGCCATGTGCTGCTGGCAGCCATTTTACTCACCTCTCTTCCTGACTATGGTGCATTGTGGGGGATGCTGCTCATTTCCTACACTTCCTTTTATGGCCAGACTGGTGTGCATCATCCATGTGAGACAGGATGCAGTCTCAGAATTGTGATGTCATCACTTATTATTTAAAGGGCCTCTGTTCAGTATGCTTCGCCTTTGCGTTGTCTCAGACCTGTTTGTGAGAGTTCCTGTGTATTACCTGGCTGCCTGACGTCCTTCCTGGTTCCTGATCCCTGGCCTGTTCCTGACTCTGCTGTTTTCCTTGTTCCTGATTCCGGCTCGTCTGACTATTCGCTTTGGCTCCTGACTCGGCTCATCTGAACACCGGCCCCAGGTTTGGTTCATCCTCTCAGTCTGTCCATTGGACTGAGGGTGGTATGCTGAGGTTAAATGCCTTTCAATGTGCAGACTCTTGCAGAGTTGAGTCCAAAATCTGGAGGTGAACTGAGAACCCCTATCGGTTGTAATGGAATCTGGGAGATCATGCAATCGTACAACATGCTTCAGGAACAGGTTAGCTGTTTCTGAAGCATTCGGGAGTCCATGGCATGGTACGAAGTGAGCCATTTTGGAGAACTGATCGACTATAACAAGTATAGTGTTGTTATTTAAGGAAGTAGGTAGTTCGACTATAAAATCCATAGAGATGTATCGCCATGGCCTATCAGCAATCGGAAGGGAGAGGAGATATCCATAAGGGTGGTGATGAGAAGGTTTGCATGTGGCACAAATAGCGCAGGATTCTATGTAGCATTTAACGGTTTTTGCCAGTCTTGGCTACCAGAAATCTCTCTGTATAAGATGTAGTGTTTTGCGGATACCTGGATGTCCTGACAAAGGTGAGTCATGAGCGTTACAGAGAATCTGATCTCTGAGTGCCGTTGGGACGTATATCCTGTGATCCAGGTAGAAAAGACCATTTGGGTCCTTGCGTAATTTTGAGTTTTTTATAGCAGGATCCTTCAATTGATGGTTGTTAAACAGGGTTGTCTTGTCGGTAGTGAGACCTATGACTCTATGTGGTGGTATAATAGTATCAGATATGGTTCTGTATTCAGGTTTGGGACCATATCTAGACAGGGCATCTGCTTTGGCATTCCTTGCAGCTGGACGATAGATGATCAAGAAATCGAATCTAGTAAAGAAAAGACTCCACTGCACCTGGCGTGCAGATAAGGATTTGTTGGTTCTCAGATACTGTAGGTTTCTATGGTCGGTGTAGATTATGATTAGGTGCATAGCACCTTCGAGGAGGGGTCTCCAGAATTCAAGTGCTGCCTTAATAGCTATAATCTCCTTTTCACCCACAGGATAATTTAATTTGTCAGGATTCATTGTCCTGGAATAAAAGGCTATAGCATGTAGGGGTTGTTCAGGTGATTTCTTCTGTGAGAGGACGGCACTTAAAGAAAAATCGGATGCATCAACCTCAAGGAAATATTGCTTATTAGGATCTGGGAATTGTAGGACAGGAGCAGTAATGAAACAATTCTTAAGAACATTGAATGAATGGTTGGCTTCTGGGGTCCAGTTGAACTTCAATGATTTCCTAGTGAGAGAAGTAAAAGGCTTGGCTATGGCTGAGAAATCCTGTATGAATTTCCTGTAGAAATTTGAGAACCCTAAGAATCTTTGTACATCTTTTTTGGAGCTGGGTATGGGCCAGTTAGTTATGGCATCAACCTTATTAGTCTCCATTCGGATTCCAGAAAGTGATATATGATAACCAAGAAATGAGATGGACTCCGTATGGAATATACATTTTTCAGCCTTGGCATATAAGTGATTCTGTCTAAGACGTAATAAAATGGATTTTACATGTGTGATGTGGTTTTCTAAAGTGTCAGATTATATGAGAATGTCATCCAAATAAATGACAATACAGGAGTCTAGGAGGTCTCTAAACAGGTCATTAATAAAATACTGGAATGTTGCTGGGGCATTGCACAAGCCAAACGGCATCACCGCGTATTCATACAAGCTGTAGCGAGTACGAAACGCTGTGAGCCACTCATCCCCTTTTCTGATTCTTATAAAATTGTATGCACCCCTGAAGTCGAGTTTTGTATAAATGTTAGCGCATTGAAGGCGTTCAATTAACTCAGGTATAAGAGGCAGGGGATACCTGTTTTTTATGGTACATTTATTTAACTCCCTGTAGTCGATAATCGGTCTAAGGCTATTGTCCTTATTCCTCACAAAGAATATACCCGCACATGCTGGTGAGGTGGATGGACGAATGAAGCCTTTTTTCAGGTTCTCATCGAGGTATTCTTTGAGGTGAGTAAGCTCAGGCTCAGATAAAGGGTAAATGTGTCCAAAGGGAATCTTTGAGCCTGGTATCAAATCAATAGGACAGTCAAATGGTCTGTGAGGAGGAAGGGCTTGTGCCTGTTTTTTATCGAAGATGTCAGTGAATTCAGAGTATATAGTCGGTATTTGTTGTGAATCTATGTGTGTGACTATATGTAGAAGAGACTCGGTGGTTAAGCAATTAGTAGAACAAAAGTGTGAATCAAAAGATATAGAGCCCTTGTGCCAATGTATTGTAGGTTGATGTTTCTTCAACCAACCTAAAACCAGAATAAGCGGGAATAAAGGTGAGTGTATGACTTCAAACATGCAAGTCTCAATATGACCTGTTGGGAAACGTATTGTTAATGGAATTGTGTGGTGTGTAATGGGACCAGAGTTTATCAAAGAACCATCCACTACACGTATAGCAAGTGAAACGTGCTTTTTTATTACAGGTATCTTATGTGCATGAATAAAAGTGGAATCAATGAAGTTATTGGTAGCTCCTGAGTCAATCACGACCTGGGTGGAAACTCGTTGGTGGGGCCACTGTAGGGAAACAGCGAGAGTAAAATGTGAGGAAGTCTGGAATGAAGCATAAAAATTATGCAAGGGGTTATAGTTCTTACCCTTCTTTGACTTGAGTAAACTGGGGCATTCCTTGACGCCATGATCCCTGGCGGCACAATAGAGACATAGATTGTTCAGCCTACGCCGTGTCTTTTCCTCTGATTTCAGTGGGCCTCTCACAAAGGCAATGTCCATAGGTTCATCCTGGGATCTTGTAGGGAAAGGAGTGGCAGTTGTATAAGACCTTTTATATGTATGGTCACTCACCCCTTTTCATGTTTCCTCTCCCTAAGACGGCGTTCTATGGAGATCGTTAGGGTCATTAGAGTCTCGAGATTTTCAGGGATCTCCGTCCGTGCGAGCTCATCCTTCAGGGAGTCAGAGAGCCCAATTTGAAACTGGTTTCTGAGAGCAGGAGTATTCCAGAGAGTGTCTGGGGCCCATCTTTTAAATTCGGTGATGTACTCCTCTACGGCACGTCTTCCCTGTTTAAGACATCTAATTGCACTCTCAGCTGTGTTTTGTTTGTCATGATCTTCATACAGTAAAGACATGGCATTAAAAAATGAATCAAGTGGGGGGGCGGAGTTAACCGCAGGAGTGTTAGGACGTGTTTCTTGTTAGCTCTGTCCATAACTTCACTATTTGGATATAAATCTGCAAAATATTGGACTTTTATTTAAACAACTACTCAGCTATATGTAACAGCACTTGTAGAGAGCTACTTTTGGTGGTTTTGGGCTCTCATATTTAACCCCTGCTCAAAGATTTCTACCTGTGTGTCGCTGAAGAGGATCTTGTTCTCCGGAGGGTTGGGGCTCCGCTCCGGAGACCTTCCTCCTGTGTCTGGTTGTTCCTCCTCAACTGCCTACTCCCTGAACACTACTCCGGAGGGTCGGGGATCCGCTCCGGAGTATCTGCTGGCTCACACAACATCCAGGGAACACGCTGCAAACCTCTCTGGCGCACCTCACTGCAGCGCTTCCTAGAAGACCACAGACGGCGTACCGGAGAGTCGCCTGGACTGCAGCTTGTGACCAAATCTTATCCAGCATACCGTGAGTCCGGGCCGGCCTTTACTGCAGAGCTTTCCTCTTACCTGGCAGCGCTAAGAAAAACGGCGCGAATAGTCGCCATCTTGGGCTACAGCGCACCCTCACCAACAGGCCTGCTTGTTATGTGTCGCTCCTGACCGAGTTCACTCTTACTGATATTACGTGTGGCTCCCCGGTGCCCTCTTGAATCTACCTCTGTCCACCGGATTGCTGCAGACCCTCTTGGGAGAGTACTTTGAACCACCCTACCTCCGGCAGCTCTCCATTTCTATCAAACCTGGTTGGCAGTGGATCATCTACCCTCGTGGAGGACTCAGGTTTAAACAGTAAAAAAAACATTAACCGCTACCCAACAGCAGTCTCAAGGAGCCCTTAACCGCTACTGCACAGATTGAACTGCGAGCCACACGGACAGTGCCGCCTTGCAAACGGAGGCACTACATATCAGGAGTCTACACCCGCTCCACTTCAAATAATTTGCTTACCACAGCCGCCGGGACTATCTTGCCGTTTACCACTCTCCGGTTGAGACCCGGACACACAGGCTATCAAGAGCGGCTGCGGAAGTTCCCTCACACCGGCCATTAGGGTAAGACTTTTTAGCTTTCTAGCCAATATAGGGGAGACGGGCTGAGCGGGACAAATAACTTCAGCCTAGTTATTGTAATATCCTAACACTCCAACATTGACAAACAACGCTGAAGTGATATTACAGCCCAAACTGATATTACATACCAATTGCTGGTCAGACCAGCAGCCCCTGCTACTCGCTTAGCTCCACTCTCTCACGTGGGGACTCAACTGCACACAGAACTCATACATCTAATAAAGGTACAGGAGGACTTTGTTGTATCTGTGCCTGATAGCCTAGACCCTGAACAAAATAACATCTGTCTATCTGCCCTTTATGAGGGGCGTTAATAGCCCTTAGATATCCTCTAACAAAGCCCTAAAATTTACCACTGTGTCAGTGAAACTAGAGACTCTGCTCTACAAATTTCAATTGTGATTTTCAATACTCTGCACAACATGGCTGACCGCTGCAAGCACTTATGATGCACATAATCAGCACTGCTGACCTGACAGCCTGTCTAATCTAAGGGACTCTCCATATCCCTAAGCAGGAGTTCTAACATTTATAACTGTTGATACTCTAGACAGATTCTCTATACTTTGCCAGCACACAATATCCTGCTAGAAAGCATAACCTTTAACATCATAAGCAACTAATTCACAACAGGACTGTATACAGGATCTGTAATATCTGATCATTGATAACCCGCAGATCTACTTTCTAGACCATCCTCCTGTAACACTATCTAAACCATATCAGTGGACACAGTTTATACTTGAAGAGCCGCCTGTGCTCAAAATTTAATTCTGCCATCAAGCTTTCTGTGATGGAATATCATCTTTGCTATCACAGTATTTGAGCTGCTGCATCAGCCTATATGCCTCTGCAGCCTTGGCTCAGAGTGGAGTGTACTAACCTACTTTTCTCCTTACAGGATAAAAAGTCTGCTCTTAGGTACTTGATTTAGAGTGATGTACTATTCTTGTATAATTTATGCCTACTAATATCCATTTTTCTCCCTACAGCACCTTACCCTAAGAACCTTCTATACTTATAATTGTTGTATAGACACATGCTATTGGGTTACACACTTAAATTGCAATGTTCACTGTGTAAGCTAATCTTGACCTTCTCTCTACAGGTATCTTAGTATAAAGGTCTGTCTATACATAAATTGAAAGAGCAGCTGAGCTACCCAATTTCAAGGAAACCACAGGGGCACATACTCCTGCATACGCTGTTACCCAGTAGGTACTACAGGTTAGAACCTAATTCCTCTGATAATCTCTGGCACTCTCTCCATCCATTTCCTGCTGTACGAGGGTTCAGCAGGTCATATCCTCATTCCTTTTTCCGTCCTGGCCAAGTGAGGGCAACTCCCCTGGAGAGGGTGTTTATTAAGATTCTCACTTTACCCACTCTTGAGAAAGTCTGATCAAGATTTGATACCACCCAGGGTCGGGCTGTCAAGTTTCACTCTGGATACAAGAACACTGCTGAGTATGGCTGCCTAAATCAAGATTGACGTCAGGGGGACTTTAGTACTATATTCCTCACCATTGTTATATTCAATATATTCTACACTACAGAGCTAGTGTTTAAACACATTGATTTAGCCGAAGGAACAAGCTTGAAACCATGTCCCAAACTACCAAAAGAAAATCTAAACCGTCTCACCCGCCCGGTAAAACAGTCGCAGACCATTTTAAAAACCATCATACTGGAAAATCCCAAATGTATAGGGAATCCACATCTGCATTAGAGGGCAGTGAATCTGAAGGCAGCATAGACTCCCAATCTCCTATATCAGATACTCTATCTGCAAACATTGTGGATGTTCTAACCAGACGAATGAACCTCCTCCAAGAGACACTGACAAAGGAAATTAAGGGTTCCACAGCTGAGCTCCGCAGAGAGATTGGAGTATTGGGAGAACGCACTGAAACTTTGGAGCGTAAGCAAGAAGACCTAGCCGTAGATCATGCCCACTTACAAGCCTATTCCCAAAACTTAGCAATCCAGATATCTGATTTAGAATTAAAACTAGCCGACATGGAAGATCGCTCCCGACGGAATAATCTGAGATTCCGTGGAATACCTGAAGAGGTTGGCCCTCAAGAACTGGAGTCTTATGTTCTGGAGTTTTGTAATATCTTACTGCCCTCTTCGGAGCCGCCCGGTCTCCTACTTGACAGAGTCCACAGAGTAGCACGACCTAGATCTGTCTCCCAAGAAAAGCCTAGAGATGTCCTAGCCAGGATTCATTTCTTTACCCATAAAGAGAAGATAATGAGAGAGCTGGTTAACAAACCCCAACTTCCTGATAAGTTTCAGCAAATTACGGTGTTTCCGGACATCTCCAGCTACACTTTACAAAAGAGGAGATCCTTCAGGACCATCACCCAAATTCTAAGAACGGAAAATATCAGATATAGATGGGGATACCCGACAAGGCTTATAGTTTCTAAAAATGGTGAGACTCACACAATTTTCACCCCTAAAGAAGGATTCGACCTGCTACAAGATTGGGGCCTAGCTTCAAATAAGCCCCGGAAGGATACAGATTCTTTGCCCTCTAGAGATCGGTCAGATATTAGAGACATGACCCAACCTCTACAAAGATCTAATGGAAAGGACATTCCTCTTGCCACCGAAATCCGGGCTGGTGCCCCAGACCTCACCCCCAGGCTACAAAAGCCCACCAAATGATAAATAAAGAGTTTTGGTTTGAAGCTGGTAGACATGTATATATTGTTAGATGTATTTATCATGTGTTAGTTACTTATTACATAAAGGAACCCACCAAATGATAAATAAAGAGCTCTGGTCTGAAGCTAGTACACATGTATATATTGTTAGATGTATTTATCATGTGTTAGTTATAGCTTAAAAGAAAGACACTGGTATATGGTTCGCCAAATGATAAATAAATAGTTCTGGTCTATAGCTGGTAAACATGTATATATTGTTAAATGTATTTTCCAGGTATTAGCTGCCTAATACACAAGGGACATGAGGGGACCTGTGACCTCCCATAGGAGAACGGACGCTAGTCCAGCAGCACCTGCTCTACTCTCTTAGTAGCCATTTGGTTATGTTGGGACTCATGGGGTCTCCCCATTTCTTTTCTTTTCAGTTCCACAGGTTGTTTAATCTCCCTCAAGCACCTATATGCTACTGACCTAAACTGTATAGTGAGATAATAGAGTCTACAACATGTTTTATATCACTAACTTTACATGTTACTATGCTTGCAGTAATGTGATGTTTTTTTTTTAGTTTAATGAACAAACATTGGTATATTCCTTTTATTCACACTCCCCCAATGACAGTCAATCTCTACATACAAGTTAAATACTTGTACTACCTCCCCCCCCATATACGCAAATTCTATTTGTGTTATCCCCTTCTACGGGGACTGGAGAAGTCAGTTTGGTATCTAGACACACTTCTCCCTTTGGTGATCCAGAGGTTCACCATACCTGATAAAATATTCAAAACCTCACCTCACCAATATCGATACACTTGGTCCAAACTTCTAAGACATTTATTATACTATCTGTATTGACTAGCTGTTTTTCTTATTCATTTGTTCAATATATCTCTTTTTCATCACTCTCTAGGTGAAATTAAGCTCCCTACGGGAAATAATCCCTAGTGGCTCTTCTTGATTAAGGATACGATTAATAAGTTTTGTGCCCGACGAGGGCCACACTCAGGTGCGCAGATCCAGGCGGGGTGAGTCTACCACCTAAACCTTTCCCTCTACCTTCCTTCTCCCTACCCAACACTCCCCTCCCCCTCCAAACTCAAGATGGCGTCAACCCCTAATAACATATCCTTTGCAACATTAAATGTCAAAGGACTTAACTCACAAGACAAGAGAAGTATGCTTACAAATACCATGAAGTCCCTGAAAGTACAAGTCATGTTTTTACAAGAGACACACTGGTTAGCGTCAACCCAGACTCCATATAGGACCCCAGAATATCCTGTAGTGGTCCTAGCTTCTCATACTGAGAAATCTAGAGGAGTAGCGATTACCATACACAAATCTATACATTTTGAACATATCCACGCAGAGAGAGATAGCCAGGGGCGGTTTCTACTGCTCAATTGTAAACTAAACGGTATACTATTCACTCTGGTTAACATATACGCCCCAAATCAAATGCAATCTAAGTTCCTGAAAGATGCACTGTCTAAAATTGAGAAACACAAAGCTGGGACGACTATACTAGGGGGTGACTTTAATATGATATGGGACCCCCTACTAGACAAGAAGGTTCCGAGTGGGAAAACAATAGACGCATACTCTGTGACTACTGCCAACAAATTCAGACAACACATTATCCAACATAATCTGTATGACGTCTGGAGGGCACTACACCACAATGACAGAGACTATACATATTTTTCTAGACCTCATAATTCGTACTCGAGGCTCGACCATTTCTTCACTGACTCATGGACACTTAATAGAGTCCTAACGTCACATATTAGGGTCTGCTCATGGTCAGATCATGATATTCTGATGTTCACTCTCTCTACTGACTTAACCACAGAGTCTAGACCTAGCTGGAAATTCCCAAAACAAATGCTCCAAGATAAAACATTCAGAATCTCCCTCCAAACCTCTATTGTAGAGTTTTTAAGAATAAATGAAACCCCGGATATGTCCTCCCAAACAATATGGGCCGCTCTGAAAGCATACATAAGAGGGATATGCATTCGAAGGCAGGTAATGTTACGACGTCAAGCAGGTCTACCCCTGGGCCTTCTCATGGCCGAGCTTCGCGCTGTAGAGCAGGAGAATAAAAATTCTCCAACTGCAAGCCTAGCCGATAAAATTAAGGAACTGTGAACGCAATTGGCGGATAGAGACCTGCAAAGAGTTAAAGACTCTTATGCTAGATTCAAGAAGCTGATGTATTGCCAAGGTAATAAGGCCTCAACCCTCCTTGCCCATAAATTAAGGAGTAGGACAGCGGCGGCTAGGATCTTATCTCTCCAGAGAGGTAACATTTCGGTCTACTCCCCTAGGGAAATTGGAGAGACGTTTGCGGATTATTACTCTGACCTGTACCATCTTAAGCCCTCGATGGCTACTAAAGAGTCCTCCTCGTGTGAAGTAGTACACTTCTTACAGACGCTGGGCTTGCCATCCCTCCCAGACGGGGATGGAGAAGCACTTAAAGCTCCATTTTCCCTAAATGAGCTTAGTTTAGCCATTAAACACTCCCATAATAACAAGGCTCCAGGTCCAGATGGGTACCCGACAGCCTTCTACAAATTGTTTAAATCGCAATTACATGGGATCCTCCTCAAGGTCTTTTCGGAAGCCCGAGAGGCAGGCTCATTCCATAAAGAATTTTTACAAGCAGTAATTCTGCCCATTCCGAAACCAAACAAAGATCCCTCACAATGTACGAGTTACAGACCAATCTCCTTGATAAATGGTGATGTAAAGCTATATGCAAAGCTATGGGCTAACCGCCTTAATGGCCTGCTCCCGAAGGTGATACATACAGACCAAGTTGGTTTCACGTTTGGTAGAGAAGGCCCAGACAATTCTCGAAAAACGCTAAACATACTTACAGAAGCCTCCCGCCTGAGGTTGCCCATGCTGGCCCTGTCGCTAGACGCAGAAAAAGCGTTTGACAGGGTCAGATGGGAATACTTATGGCATACGCTTGCTCAATTTGGCATACCAGAGGACGTGATTAAAGCAATCCGTGCCCTGTATTCTTGCCCCTCAGCAGTAGTTAAGGGTATGGGTTTTGCATCTCCGGAAATATGTATCACCAACGGCACCAGACAAGGATGCCCCCTGTCACCTTTAATTTTTTCCATGGCTATTGAACCTTTAGCCCAGGCTATTAGGCAATCACCCACAGTAAGAGGGGTTCAGCTTGGAGGCGCGATTGCGAAGATCGCACTGTACGCAGACGATGTCACGCTCTTTTTAACAAACCCAATAGGCTCCCTGCCAATACTCTTTGATATTATCACTGAGTTCGGAGCTCATAGTTACTACAAGGTAAATGTCACCAAAACGGAGGCTTTACCAATATGCATTCCAGCATTTGAATTGGATATACTACAAACATCGTACTCCTTCCAATGGTCACGAACCACCATTCGACATTTGGGGGTACAACTTGGTCCAGACCCGAAATTAGTTATTTCCGTTAACTATACAAACCTTATTAAAGAGGTTACTGAGCTCACCTCCTCATGGAGTCTTAAAGAGATCTCATGGCTGGGCCGCATCGCCTCCTTCAAAATGACGATCTTGCCAAAAATTCTGTACTATTTCCGCTGTATCCCTCTTAATGTACCTACCGCTCTAATAGATAAGCTCCAATCTCTTGGGCAACACTATATCTGGGATAGGTCCAAGCCCCGGGTAGCGGCGAAAGTACTCCAAAAAAGATATGAACATGGAGGAGTTGCAATGCCTAGCATACGCGGATATTATGAGGCAGCCAGGCTTTCTCACATCACAGCGTGGGCAGACAAAGGGGAACAACAGGGCTGGAAAAGCATAGAAACATTGGCCCTTCCTCTGGGCCTAAAGTTGGCAGACTTACCCTGGATCCCTAGTCACTGCTTTGACAGCTTGGGACTACAAAATGTCATTATCAGAGATAATCTGAAAGTTTGGTATAGCCTTAGAAATCTACGCGACATCGCTCCACACCCGTCTCCCATTCATTCTATACCAGCCTTACTGGCGGCTCTCCCTGATACACACATACAACAGTGGAGTGAATGGGACCTGAAAGTGGTCTCCCGTGTATACCTCTCAGGCACCCTAATCACACCCCATAATATAAGTACAATTATCCCAGAGCCCCCCCTGTGGGCCTCTTTTGAATACTCGAGGCTTTATGCTTTTATGACATCTTGGGGATTCCCCAAAGCCCTAAACAGGCCCCTGACTAACTGGGAAAAGCTATGGCAACTCCCTATTAGGACTCCTAGGCTCATATCGTTCCACTATGATCTCTTACAGTCGTCCACTAACAAAGACAGACCCTGGCAGCTAAGGGCCTGGGAGGGAGATTTATCCAGACCTATTTCAGATAAAGACCTATCTACAGCTATGACGTTAACTAAAAAGACGGTACACTGCGCAAATACATTGGAGGCCTACATGAAATTATTCCTAAAATGGTACTATACTCCCACGAGGCTGTCACAGATGTTCCCTACAACGTCCCCTTTGTGTTGGAGGGAGTGCATGCAAAGAGGCTCAGATATGCATATTTGGTGGGACTGCCCAAAACTGGCACCTCTCTGGACACAGGTAAAAACCCTCTGTTCTAACCTTGGGCTCTCTATTCCACTCACTCCTGCAACCGCCCTTCTACACATTTTCCTGAGGAGTGTTCCATCCCACGTTTCTAAATTGGTCATCTTTGTCCTAGCGGCCACGAAACTGGCGATAGCAAGGGCCTGGAAACAAACCCATCCCCCAGATGTTACAGTTGTTACATCTATATTGCAGGTGTACGCCAAAATGGAACAAAGTTTCTATTCCAGTATGGATAAGGAAGAGCTATACTGGCAGATTTGGGAGTCCTGGTTTAATCATCAGGGAGCTCAAAGCTAAATTCCTGGTCGAATTAAAGGTTCTTGTCACTCCTACCACCATAATTTAACTTCCACATCCAGTTGAGATTAGCTAATTAGCCAATAACACCCGTTTTTTTTTTAAACTTCCTAACATAAAATGATCGCCCCCCCCTCTCTTTTTTTTTCTTGTCCTACCCCCTTCCCCCCCCCCCTCATATAACATGAGAGCTCATACTCCTCCTTCCCCCGCCTCTTTCCATACCAGGCCTCCCCCGCCTGGAGATGCGCACTACAATTACTAGTTGAAGTACACTGAGAGGTACTCCTAAGCTGACTTCACGAAATTCCTAGAAAGTTGAGTTACTGTGAAGGACTGAAGTACTACTCGGTCCCTGTATTCTAAGTCTGTTCATACTGTTCGTAAATGAGGTTTCCATAATTGATATATTTCTTTGTTCACATTAATCAAAAATGAGGTTTATATGGTAGATATTTTATTTCATACTCGACATGCTTGATCTATATGCTCAGTATTTTCATTAATAGCTATGTCTACTGTGTCATTACAACGGCATAATGTTTATATGTATGTTAACCTGTTGGTCACCTGCGTTGTGACATCTGTTGTAATGCTTAATCCTCAATAAAAAAAAACCTTTTGGGAAAAAAAAAAAAAATGAATCAAGTGAGTTAAGTATTGGATCGTCATTCTCATAATAAGCGTTAGCCCAATTTTTTGCTTCACCTGTTAGATATGATATCACTATTAGTACATTTGTTTTCTCAGCTGGATAAGTTTGGGGTTTAAGTGAAAAATAGAGAGTACATGAACTCTCTGAATTGTGACCTCTCTCCGGAGAACTTTTCTGGAGGGCAAACTTGGGGTTCAGGAGGTGGTATGTCTACATTAGGAGTTTTTAGGACTGCTTGTTCTCGGATATATTCCCGTAGTTCCTGGTTTTCTGTTTGCATGTCCCTAAGCCCCTGGATCATCAAATCCATGTTTTGGTATAAACCCACACGGTTAGTGAGTTCAGTTATGTCCCTCTTTTAGAGGCTATTTATATATATATAAGGGTAAGTAATATATGGCTTGGTAATATGTAAGGATATGTGAGGAATACCCTAATATATACAGTGGGGCAAAAAAGTATTTAGTCAGCCACCAATTGTGCAAGTTCTCCCACTTAAGAAGATGAGAGAGGCCTGTCATTTTCATCATATGTATACCTCAACTATGACAGACAAAATGTGGAAACAAATCTAGACAATAACATTGTCTGATTTGGAAAGAATTTATTTGCATATTATGGTGGAAAATAAGTATTTGGTCACCTACAAACAAGCAAGATTTCTGGCTCTCACAGACCTGTATCTTCTTCTTTAAGAGGATCCTCTGTCCTCCACTCATTACCTGTATTAATGGCACCTGTTTGAACTTGTTATCAGTATAAAAGACACCTGTCCACAACCTCAAACAGTCACACTCCAAACTCCACTATGGTGAAGAACAAAGAGCTGTCGAAGGACACCAGAAACAAAATTGTAGACCTGCACCAGGCTGGGAAGACTGAATCTGCAATAGGCAAGCAGCTTGGTGTGAATAAATCAACTGTGGGAGCAATAATTAGAAAATGGAAGACATACAAGACCACTGATAATCTCCCTCGATCTGGGGCTCCACGCAAGATCTCACCCCGTGGGGTCAAAATGATCACAAGAACGGTGAGCAAACATCCCAGAACCACACGGAGGGACCTAGTGAATGACCTGCAGAGAGCTGGGACCAACGTAACAAAGGCTACCATCAGTAACACACTACGCCGCCAGGGACTCAGATCCTGCAGTGCCAGACGTGTCCCCCTGCTTAAGCCAGTACATGTCCGGGCCCATCTGAAGTATGCTAAAGAGCATTTGGATGATCCAGAAGTGGATTGGGAGAATGTCATATGGTCAGATGAAACCAAAGTAGAACTGTTTGGTAGAAACACAACTCGTCGTGTTTGGAGGAGAGAGAATGCTGAGTTGCAACCAAAGAACACCATACCTACTGTGAAGCATGGGGGTGGCAACATCATGCTTTGAGGCTGTTTTTCTGCAAATGGAACAGGACGACTGATCTGTGTACATGAAAGAATGAATGGGGCCATGTATCGTTTGATTTTGAGTGCAAACCTCCTTCCATCAGCAAGGGCATCGAAGATAAAACGTGGCTGGGTCTTTCAGCATGACAATGATCCCAAACACACCGCCTGGGCAACGAAGGAGTGGCTTCATAAGAAGCATTTCAAGGTCCTGGAGTGGCCTAGCCAGTCTCCAGATCTCAACCCCATAGAAAACCTTTGGAGGGAGTTGAAAGTCTGTGTTGCCCAGCGACAGCCCCAAAACATCACTGTTCTAGAGGAGATCTGCATGCAGGAATGGGCCAACATACCACCAGCAACAGTGTGTGACAACCTTGTGAAGACTTACAGAAAACGTTTGACCTCTGTCATTGCCAACAAAGGATATATAACAAAGTATTGAGATGAACTTTTGATATTGACCAAATACTTATTTTCCACCATAATATGCAAATAAATTCTTTCCAAATCAGACAATGTGATTGTCTGGATTTGTTTCCACATTTTGTCTCTCATAGTTGAGGTATACCTATGATGAAAATTACAGGCCTCTCTCATCTTCTTAAGTGGGAGAACTTGCACAATTGGTGGCTGACTAAATACTTTTTTGCCCCACTGTATATATATCTTAGTACACCACTCAGTCTCACACCACACTTCGGTATTATTTTGTATGGAATACCCTATGTTTGCTCATAGACCTGAGGGTGACCTATGGAGGGGTCAATTAAGGTTATAGTGGAGTAGAAATAATATACTAAGTTATTGATGCAGCCTTGCAGGCAGTTAGTAGCACTGATGTACACACACGGATTATATACAAGTCCTGGGTATTGAGCCAGAGGAGAGTTGTCTTTCGCTTTAAACATAGGAGGCACATATAGCTTGTACATTCATCATGCAAGATTAGGATTTAGCAAGCAAGCAAGCAAGAAGGAATTAGCGAGAGGTTTAAGGTTCTGAAGGAGAGGCTGTGCACAGTAGAGCTCTGCAGGCAAAAGCAAGGTAAGCAGGTAATGCAACAAACACACTTGTCTGTATATGAATCTGTGTGAAGATTTGTGAAGAGCGTTTAGAAAACTGACAAGCACAATAACAGGAACTGGTACAGAGTGCTATGCGACAGTAAAAGTCTATATGTCAATACAAGGTACCGTATAACTGTTTTGTACTCCGGGGTCCGGTCTGCATTGAGAGAAGGAAGCCGTTGGAATCTTCGGTGACGTCACACGCCGAGGCGTACAGTTCAGGCAGATGCTGGAGTTGTTCAGAGTACAGCGTCTCAGGCTGTGGTAGCGTCCTGGAGCTTGAAACAAGCAGGTAGGAGAACTTGGTTGTGGGACAAGTAGAATACTCTAGATGCAGCTAGGCAATGCTGCTAGAGGATTAGTAATACAAGGTTAGCTGTGAGCACACAGTCAGGCTCAGAGATATCCGGTAGGATCAAATTACCAAGCAAAGGTGTGAGGGCAAATGAGCATTAAATAGGGAGTTGCGATCACATGACTTAGGCATTTAAAGGGGAAGTACAATAAATGTTAAATATGATCAGGTTCCTGACAGCTATTGAGAACTGCTGTGACCTTATATTTGAATCAGTGCACTGTTAACTGAGTGTGTCATTGCAAAGGAGTTAGTTAAATGGGACTCTCAAGTCAAAATAACCTTTTATGATTCAGACAGAGCATGCAGTTTTAAGACACTTTTCAATTTACTTCCATTATCAAATTGTGCAGTCTTTTTATATTTACACTTTCTGGGGAACAAAATCCTACTGAGCATGTGTATAAGCTCACATGGTATAGGTATACTAGTCTGTGATTGGCTGATGTCTGTTACATGATACAGAGGGGTTGGAATATAAGAGAAAAAAATACGGCTAGATTACGAGTTGTGCGTTAGGCTTAAAAAGCAGCGTTAAGAGGTCCTAACGCTGCTTTTTAACGCCCGCTGGTATTACGAGTCTTGAAGGTACAGGCTCACCGCTCACTTTTTTAGCCAGACTTGGAAATACTGCAAATCCATTTACGTAAATTGCGTATCCTCTTTTTTCAATGGGACTTGCATAGCGCCGGTATTATGAGTCTGCCAAAAAGTGAGCGGTAGACCCTCTCCTGTCAAGACTGGTACCGCATTCTAAAGTCAGTAGTTAAGAGTTTTACACTACAACGCCGTAGCATAAAACTCTTAACTAAAGTGCTAAAACGTACACTAACACCCATAAACTACCTATTAACCCCTAAACCGAGGCCCTCCAGCATCGCAAACACAAATTTTTTTTTTAACCCCTAATCTGCTGAACCGGACATATCGCCGCCACTATAATAAATATATTAACCCCTAAACCGCTGCACTCCCGCCTCACAAACATTAGTTAAATATTATTAACCCCTAATCTGCCGTCCCTAACATCGCTGACACCTACCTACATTTATTACCCCTAATCTGCATCCACTATACTAAAGTTATTAACCCCTAAATCTAACCCTAATCCCCCCTAACTTAAATATAATTTAAAGAAATCTAAATAAAAATGACTATCATTAACTAAATTATTCCTATTTAAAACTAAATACTTACCTGTAAAATAAACCCTATGCTAGCTACAATATAACTAATAATTACATTGTAGCTATCTTAGGGTTTATTTTTATTTTACAGGCAAGTTTCATTTATTTTAACTAGGTAGAATATTTATTAAATAGTTATTAACTATTTAATAACTACCTAGCTAAAATAAATACAAATTGACCTGTAAAATAAAACCTAACCTAAGTTACACTAACACCTAACACTACACTATAATTAAATTAATTCCCTAAATTAAATACAATTAAATACAATTAAATACAATTAAATACAATTAGCTAAAGTACAAAAAAAGCAAACACTAAATTACAGAAAATAATAAACAAATTACAAGATTTTTAAACTAATTACACCTAATCTAATCCCCCTAACAAAATAAAAAAGCCCCACCAAAATAAAAAAAAGCCCTACCCTACACTAAATTACAAATAGCCCTTAAAAGGGCCTTTTGCGGGGCATTGCCCCAAAGAAATCAGCTCTTTTACCTGTAAAAAAAATTACAAATCCCCCCTCCCACAACATTAAAACCCACCACCCACACAACCAAACCTACTCTAAAACCCACCCAATACCCCCTTAAAGAAAACCTAACACTAACCCCTTGAAGATCACCTTACTGGGCGAAGTCTTCATCCATCCGGGCTGAAGTCCTCAACGAAGCAGGGAGAAGTCTTCATCCAAGCCGGGCGAAGTGGTCCTCCAGACGGGCAGAAGTCTTCATCCAGACGGCATCTTCTATCTTCATCCATCCGGCGCGGAGCGGGTCCATCTTCAAGACATCCGACGCAGAGCATCCTCTTCATCAGACGGCTAACACTGAATGAAGGTTCCTTTAAATGACATCATCAAAGATGGCGTCCCTTTAATTCCGATTGGCTGATAGAATTCTATCAGCCAATCGGAATTAAGGTAGAAAAAATCCTATTAACTGATGCAGTCAGCCAATAGGATTGAGCTGGCATTCTATTGGCTGATTGGAACAGCCAATAGAATGCCAGCTCAATCCTATTGGCTGATTGGATCATGGGATTTATTTTAACATCTTCTATTCCTGTTATTCCAGATTACAGACAGAAAACCCTTTAAAAGTTTACAATACACAAATATACAGATTTAAGTGCTTCAGCATAGTGAGCGGGACATTATTTAGATACCACTGCTCTGTATATTGGCACACTTTACCTTTAACCCCTTAATGACAGAGGACGTACCAGGTACGTCATAGAAAAAACTTCCCTTAATGACAGTTGACGTACCTGGTACGTCCTCTGTTGTCTGAAGTGCTGGAAGCGATCATGATCGCTTCCAGCTGCTTACAAGGGATTGTAGTGATGCCTCAATATTGAGGCATCACTACAATCCCCCATTTCACATACCGATGCAGAAAGGGCCCCATCTGCATCGGCTATTTATGTGCATAACTTAGTTGGTGGGTGGGAGCTGCTTTTAATAGTTATACCCCTAGGCATTGATTCCCCAACCAATCGGATAATATCCTCCTTCTGTTACCCGGTGCGGCTGTTGCGGCGGGGGGGGGGCGGGTGTGCAAAATATACCGGCAACTTGTAAAAAAAACAAGATCGATGTAGATGCAGGGGCATCTCTGTTTTTTAGTAAGGGATCTGGGAGGGGGAGGGATGTAGATTATTTAGGGGGGCCAGCTACACTACAGAAAACAAATATTTTATAATAAAAAAGTAAACAAAACTATTTTGAGGAGCAAATTGGGTACTGGCAGACAGCTGCCAGTACCCAAGATGGCGGCAAATAGATAGAGGGGGAGGGTTAGAAAGATGTATGGGGGGATCAGGGATATTGTGGGGTAAGGGGGGATCCATCACTGAAGACTGTATGACAAAAAAAATAATTTTCTTTTTTTTTATTTCAGTACTGGCAGACTTTCTGCCAGTACTTAAGATGGCGGTGACAATTGTGAGGTGGGGAGGGAAGAGAGCTGTTTGAGGGGGGTCAGGGGGGATCAGGGGGTGGGATGTGTCAGGTGGGAGGCTGATCTCTACACTAAAGCTTAAAATTAACCCCACAAGCTACCTAATTAACCCCGTAACTGCTGGGCATATTACAAGTGTGGTGCGCAGCAGTATTTAACGGCCTTATTATTACCAAAAAGCAACACCAAAGCCATATATGTCTGCTATTTCTGAACAAAGGGGATCCCAGAGAAGCATTTACAACCATTTGTGCCATAATTGCACAAGCTGTTTGTAAATAATTTCAGTGAGAAACCTAAAATTGTGAAAAATGTAAGTTATTTTTTAATTTGATCGTATTTGGCGGTTAAATGGTGGCATGAAATATACCAAAATGGGCCTAGATCAATAATTTGGGTTGTCTACTACACTACACTAAAGCTAAAATGAAACCTAAAAGCTCCCTACAAGCTCCCTAATTAACCCCTTCACTGCTGGGCATAATACACGTGTGGTGTGCAGCGGCATTTAGCAGCCTTCTAATTACCAAAAAGCAACGCCAAATCCATATAGGTCTGCTATTTCTGAACAAAGGGGATCCCAGAGAAGTATTTACAACCATTTATGCCATAATTGCATAAGTTGTTTGTAAATAAATTCAGCGAGAAACCTAAAGTTTGTGAAAAAAATTGTGAAAAAGTCAACAATTTTTTTTATTTGATGACATTTGGCGGTGAAATGGTGGCATGAAATATACCAAAATGGGCCTAGACCAATACTTTGGGATGTCTACTAAAAAAAAATATAAACATGTGAAGGGATATTCAGGGATTCCTGACAGATATCAGGGTTCCAATGTAACTAGCGCTAATTTTGAAAAAAAGTGGTTTGTAAATAGCAAAGTGCTACTTGTACTTATTGCCCTATAACTTGCAAAAAAAGCAAAGAACATGTAAACATTGGGTATTTCTAAACTCAGGACAAAATTTAGAAACTATTTAGCATGGGTGTTTTTTGGTGGTTGTAGATGTGTAACAGATTTTGGGGGTAAAACTTAGAAAAAGTGTGTTTTTTTTCAATTTTTTCCTCATATTTTATATTTTTTTTATGGTCCGGTCATTAAGGGGTTAATTTTGTGGTATAATATATATTTTAGCAGACACATTTCAACACTGACCACTTTTAATGTTTCATTATGCCATTCTGTCATCTCTCACTGTGTTGTAATGACAGTGTTACACTGACACATTTTACTTTATAGAATTTACTGTTTGCCTTTTAAAATATTAGAGTACTGTATTAACTCTTATTGCCCAAGTGCACCCAGGGATACGTGACTGCCACAAACACTACAATAAATCAGTTCACAAACATATATTTTCAGTTTATTTCCGTTTACAATTAAACAGGTTTTCCTTGTCCTTTTTAGAAAAAAAGGATGTTTAAATAATTGCTCCTTGTTAGGGAGAGGAACTGAGTCTTATATATTTCGTTTACATTAGTGATAGCTAAAAGCTAGTACAGCATCACTGAATGAGTTTGTTACCAATAAAAAGACAACTTTTCATCAACTGAAGAATAACAATGATTCATTTCATCAGAAATATTTCGTCAGGTTAAAAGGTTAAATATGCTCAAGTAATTGTACAGTGGGATACAAAACTTGTAGACAAATGTATTTTAACCTCTCTGTCAAAGAAAAAAAAACAACATTTAGTTTTATTGTTGTTACAAGATGCCAACTTTTCCGCTTAAACTTACACTTTTGCATTTAAATATATATTACGCAAAACCGAGATTTTTTTTTACTATTATTTTTGTTTAATATTACATAAAAACATTTACAGAGTTCTGCAAATCTGCTTCACACATCATGCCCATAAAAATGTTCTAGCGTTTTATACAATCCGGTCCAATGAAATGACTCACTCTGACAATAATCCGCTAGCAGCGTCCTCTGATTGACACATCTGACTGTCCATCATTCTCCGTCCCGCCCAATACCTTTTGGAAACTTGATGACGCAGATGACGTCAGACCACTGCTCTCCTGCCATATCCGCCCACCTTGAGGGCGGAGTCTGAACGGAGGTTGGCGCATGCGCAGTGAAGCGGAGGAGGAGCCGCCATTGCTGTGGCCGGTGTGACAGGGGACGGACTTCAGGGCGGACATGGGACCCCCACATTCAGGCGTGCCGTAGCTTCTAAGGTCGGGAAGAGTTTAACACGAGAGCTCGCGGCTGGGGCCTAACTCCCTTATTTGTCGTTTTTTTTTTAAATTACAGAGAGAGAATAGATAAGGGAGGAGAAGAAGGCAGAGAGAACTGTTAGGCGGGGGATAGTGGAGTTTTCTAGTGCTTACTATAGGAGGGGGTACTGAGAGCTGTTCTGGCTAGCACTGTATAGCAAGGAGGAGTCAGTTTTTTACGATTTTTTGGGGGCTTAGTGGTTTTGTGAACTGTGTAGGCCCAGATTGGGCTGTAAAACCATAAGGGAGGATTGGGTGCCATTCTACTGAGTGTAGTCAAAAATAATTTGAATAGTGGAAACTAGTGGGTCACAGAGCTGCTAAGAGCAGCCAAGGGGGTCACCCCCAAGGGGTGTGTTATTGGGGGGCCCAGGCTCCATTTGATGGATCCAAGGATCGCCTGGTTACAGCCAGAGCAACTCGGTCCCTCCAACAGTTTGTGGATGCAGATCTGGGAGACTACTCAAGGCCTGAGGAACCTTTACTTCAACCACAACAGCCCCGCCTCCCCTGCACACAGCGGATCTTCCACCAGCTCCTCGGGGTGCGAGGCCAACATGCACAGGGATAGTGGGCCAATTCAAGCCTCGTCAGTCTCCACTATGCAACCATTGGCGGAGCAGGGGGACTTTCTACCTCTGGAGACCACCATTAACAATAACAACCAGCTAATGAGCCACAGTCCTGGTGGGTGGAGAAAAGGACATGACCACATCAATAGGAATAAGCGAAAACGTGACAATAAGGCTAGTACGTTCGGACTCAACTATAGTCTATTACATGGCCCCTCTGGTAGCAATCTCGGTGGGAGTTCATACAATGGGACACCTTGGAAAACCAGGAACTACAGCGATGAGGTCATTGGGTGAGTAACAACAGGTTGTATTACCAACATTACCATTTTTTTCTTAAGTTTTGTAACAGGAGTGTCCAGCATTGGTCCACTAGTGCTACAAACATGCCTACAGTTAAGAATCTTACTGCTTTAGTCCAGGGATGTCAGTTTTGTTCAGTTATTTGGTTGTTAAGCAAAGAGCCTTTAATTGCCAGCTATCGTGTATGGGGACCTCTTTGACCACAGTTGAGGACCTCCATGATTGACATTAACAATGTCCATGGTAGTGGGCCATTTTGACGTTTTATAGGGTACCACTTCATCTTCATACAGATTGTAACAATAGTGCTATATAATCTGATAATAATTTACTTGATCTAGCCTACAGCAGGTGTTGACAGCTTTCAATGAAATTTAGTAGCCATACAGAAAATTGAATATTTAGGGTCCAGTAAAGAAGAATGTATGTAAAAATGACGTGCATGGACATTTTACTTAACCCAGTACTAGTTAAAAATTTCAGTAGGTAATAAAGTATTTTACCCCCTGTGTTGAAAACTATGGCATATTTTTCTTTTTTTTCTTTTTGAACTGGTAATTTATTTTCTTTTGTAAACCATAGCACTGTATTTTACATGCCACACAAAGGATTAAACAGATAAAAAAAACAAAATCTGAAACTATTAAGAGTCAAAAGTATAATATTATGATCCTAACTCCTGGGTTGATCTACTGTATTTGTAATTACGATACATACTACATGGCTATATATTGTGATTTTTTTTGTCAGTGTGTGTATGTTAGTAAAGTTATTGTATTTTGCTCTTTAGAATAAGTTTTCACTTTGCTGATCACATGATTTGCATTACAAGCGTCTTTTTTTTTTAGTCAAGGTTTTTAGCATTTCTATTTACTGTTTTGTATACTTATTTTCTTATGCCCTTGAATTAATGCAAGAATAATTGAGTTTGGATAAAATCAGTAACGGGCTGAAAATATGAACTTTGTGTTATGTTGCCACTTTTACAAAACCTGGCAACATTCTTGAAATGTATAAATCCCGGAGGAGGGAAGTAACATTTATGTGAGTAGTCGGAGACCATTACAATTGGCCATTTTATGGAGTTTTCTTCTGCTTACCTCAAGCAGTTTGGATTATAAATATTATAAGACCACGTTGTATTTTTAATTTATTTGAATAAAGTAGACCTGAAGCCTTCAGTGTTTAATGTAGACATGTGAATGCAATTGTTTTATATTCTATTACTGTTTTTATAATTTTTGTTGCTTGTGTTGCTCATCATATATTTCTGTGTTTTCTGCTTATCCTTCATATTTGTTATTTTTTTTTTGTACTTGTCTTAAAGGGACATTATACACTCATTTTTTCTTTGCATAAATGTTTTGTAGATAATCTATTTATATAGCCCATAAAGTTTTTTTTTTTTTAAATTAATGTATAGTTTTGCTTATTTTTAAATAACATTGCTCTGATTTTCAGACTCCTAACCAAGCCCCAAAGTTTTATGTGAATACGCTCGACTACCTACTCCAGCTTGCTCCTGTTTGTGTAAAGGGTCTTTTCATATGCAAAAGAAGGGGGAGGGGGGAGTGTCTTATTTGTCACTTGCAGTGGGCTTTCCAGCTACCTTTTCAACAGAGCCAAACTGACAGCTTCTAAGTAAGTTTTAAACAGTTTTATACTGGATTTTTATATCAGTATCTGTGCATATTATTCTTTATAGTAGTGTCTATTACATGCAGTTATATGAAAATGAGTGTATACTGTCCCTTTAAGCGATAGCTTAGGTAGCATGTACAGCGCGTGGTTTGTTAGACTTTTCCATTCTTTAAGCTTTGTGTAGATTTTATTTTATAAAAATGTTGATGTCCCCTTTTTATGTTGTGTGTTTTTTTTTTTATTTTTTTTATTTTAATCTAAACTGGTTAAACATTTTTTTTTTTTTAAATCCAAAACAACTGCATCAAATGTTACTGTGCTCTTCCTTTTATAACATCCACATCACACACTGCCAAGTGTGTTTTGCAAAGGGTGCAAGTTTCCCTGTTCCCCAGAATCCTTGCTCAGCCTTCCTAACCTAAAGCTTCTGTGGAACTTTCCAGGTGTCAGTGTTTTGTAGCTGGTGGTTATGATTAAAATATGGCTTTGATTAGCAAAGGTAACATTGGTTAATATACTAATTTTGAGAGATTTTATAGTTAGCCCTTCTACTGGGGGTATACATGTATAACTCTACTAATATCACATATGGTGATATTGTTAGACTAAACTATAAAGCTGGTGAATATAATACATGACAAAATAATTGTCGGAAATATGTAACCATTTTGCTTGTCATAGGTGTTATCTGAAAACCATAGCCCATATCAGATTCTCTGTTGACAGAATGTTCTTCTTCTGAAGAATGTATCCTAGGTTATGCCTCTTCAAAAGTTTTGCCCAGTTTTATGATGTCTCATGCAGTTCCAAAATACTGGAGGTATTTTTCGCTTTAATTTGAAGATACAATGGTTACATTAATTTTATTAAACAATATTTCTTTCTGGTTCAAAGGGTCACAATTACTTTAAAATTGTGAAATACCCCTTTTATTTAATTTTGATTGTAAAAAAAAAAAAGATACGTTTGCCAGGTTTACATTTTTAAGAGATTTCATTTTTATGTAACTTATTAAACTGTTAATATAATCTCATTACCTAGTTGCAAGCTACACCGATTGTCGAAATTGGACATTTTTTTTTTTTTTTAAAAGGAACAAAGTTTTTATTGAGGTTAATATGCAATTGCAGGCAATGAAGAAAAATGTGCAGATCTACATAGGCAATTTTAGAATAAAAGCTAGCACATATTTACGAGTTCACAAAATTTAAACAAAGAATTACAGATATTGAGAAAGTGTAAACTTCATCCAAAGTATTTATAGAACAGCTCCTCTCATTATTTACAGGAAGAAAGAAATTAAATTTAAATGAAAAGTTACGCGTTTCCAGTAGAAGGAGGAAGCAATATCAGCTCATTTCACGTATATAAATAAGTTTAACTTATTGCCATAGGGTGCATTTCTTGTGTAACATATAACACACAATTAATATCACAGTGCACATTTAACCATAAACTCAAGTTGTGACCTCCTAACTATAGGTGAAGTCACTCTTGGACCTCAACGATCAGTAGGTAACAACTATAAGGAGGATCTTTATTATATTAGCGTAATTTTTTATTTATACATCCCAGTGAGCTATCAGCGGTAGTTGTACATGTCTGAATATGAGCAATATATATACTGTAAAGTTTGTTAAGTATTTTTTTGTAGGATGATATCTTACAATTCTGGAATATATTTTCTAGTGGGTATAAGGCTATAAGAGTTTTTTGGTTTATACATAAGCTATAATTAAATCTGTATCTTCACCTAGAAGAGGTGTCTGGTATCTATGTGTCCCCCCCCCCCCCCCCCCAAAGGCAGAACTTTTTTTTTTTCACTTTCTGCAATGAGATTTTTTTATTTTTTTTTTGTGAAAAATGTTTTGCAGGTAATTTTGAAATGAAATTCAATTTATATTACTATCCATCTAGGTGTAAATGTTTTAATACCTCAATGTGTTAGGATAAGGTATAGTTAGATAACAGTGCATAATATCCACATAGCTCTATTTTGAAATGGTATGCTTAATCCCTATCATATATAGTAGCAAAACTATCAAATTGCCATTGAAGCTCTTCTAACTATCTTTATAGCTAAGGGAGTATCTGTCTATAGTATTAATAGGCAGACTAAATTGTCAGTATATGGCCGGGTTATAATGCAATATATTTAATAATTATTCTTTAAAACAAACCCCCCAATAAAATGCATATACGGAACAATTAAAATCAATATTAATTCCTAAATTATTTATATTGGTTAAAGTTATAAACACATTGAATTATATTTTATAGAAAACCAGATTATGAAACAATTGATCCACACTTATGCTGTTATAATATTCTATACAAAGATCATAAAAATATACCTTTACAAATTACCTTATTCACAATAATCTTCCAAATCAGAGTTGCATTAAAAAATCACAATGAAATACCAAGGTATGGTTTGTTAATCTTCCAGACCAATATAATTAAGCTACTTAACCCACAGATGATTCTATATAACTCTAATTAAAACACCAGAAGCTATATATATATTATTAAAGGGACATTATACACTCCTTTTTTCTTTGCATAAATGTTTTGTAGATGATCTATTTATATAGCCCATAAAGTTTTTTAAAAAAAAATAAATGTATAGTTTTGCTTATTTTTAAATAACATTGCTCTGATTTTCAGACTCCTAACCAAGCCCCAAAGTTTTATGTGAATATCGTCAGCTACCTTCTCCAGCTTGCTTCTGTTTGTGTAAAGGGTCTTTTCATATGCAAAAGAAGGGGGGAGTGTCTTATTTGCCACTTGCAGTGGGCTTTCCAGCTACCTTTTCAACAGAGCCAAACTGACAGCTTCTAAGTACTTTTTAAACAGTTTTATACTGGATTTTTATATCGGTATCTGTGCATCTTATTCTTTATAGTAGTCTATTACATGCAGTTATATGAAAATGAGTGTATACTGTCCCTTTAATGCAAACAGCCAGCTTAAATGCCAATTTATCTGAGATGAAATAAATTCTTATTTCTCTACAATAAGGTAAATCCTAAAATATATCTTTATAGCTGCAAATATGAATTGCTTAACAGTTTCTTATACTTTACCCAAATAAACAAATTAATATTTCAGCTTCCAGAACTTCTTGTTTCACCTCATATGAATAACGGTATTGTAATATGGATAATAAAAGGTAGTCCAGTTTTGCTTATAGTGACTGTGTTTCAAGGCAGCAAAGTTATCAGTCAAAAATTTAGCAAGCAGCCAGCCAACCCTCCTCTATCCTCTTGCATGAGGTTATATCACGTTATAATCCCCACCCCTTTTTATTCTAATCATCAGTGAACCTTTTTGGTTACGCCCCACGGTGCTTGTCTTTGGATTGGCCCTTCGAGCTGAAACATTTGATTGGCCTACTGGGAACATATGTTTTAAACAGTCAATTCGTTTGGCTGTCACACCAGTTTTAATCCCCTAGGGGGCAGCAGACAGTTTCATTCAAATATTGCTGCAGTTCAATTATCTAACCTATAAAATGTTTATTTTATTTAGTATAATTTTCAGTATTAATAAACTTTGTGATGAGCATATATATCCCATTTAATATAATTGAAAATGTACTATTTGAGATCACACACTGGTATTATCAATTCTATGTTAAAATAGAAAATATTTATATAGACTTCCTATATATTCTACTTATAATATTTCAAGAGATGTATTTAAAGTTATATAAATATTTAGTGTATAACCATATGATATGACTTAAGTCACCCCTTGCAGGCAATCCTGTATCAGCATCTATTAGCCCCATCTGGAAGATAAAAAAACAAAAATATGTTACATATTTTAAAATGGGATTATTACAATTGTTATTTAATCTATCATAAATCTGAGTTGCATTTCCCCAGATCCATATATATAGATATTTATACAGTCTGAGGTATATATTACTTGAAATTTAAACACAAGTTGTAATTCAAAAAATGAATTTACAAGTTATTATGCTAAATGTGTCTCTGCTTAGCTAATCTTCATCTAGACGTAACGTCTAGAATTTGTGGATTCAACACAGCAGGGGTGATCAACTCTTGCATACACTTAAGCCATGTCTTTTTATTTGCAGGGGGTCTGATAAGTTTATTACCCATCTTGGGCAGGAAATCAACTTTAAACAGAGCAGCCACATGGTGAACATCTCTTTGAAATAAGTGCCTGATCTTTGAAATGACTGCCTGAACTAATGAGACCAAATGTTTTCCCTTTGTTCTTATTTGGATGTATTTGAGCAGTGAGGGGGTCAGTGGCAATCTGATAAGAACTTTAGCTTCACACCTTAGGCAGGAAATCTTTGAAAGCAATCCTTTGTTCTCAGATGTTCTGTTAATCAGGAAAAAGTGGGGTTGGTCTGTTATGGCTATAGCCCACACAATTCATGTTAAATTTTATATTAACCAAAATGAAACATCAAATCCATGTGGTACATCTGTAGACCACTTCATGTTATTCACAGATACTCTGACATAATAATGTAAGCAACCATACTAACCAGGAATAGAGAGCATCTGACCTAATAGTCTCACATTTATGCTGAGAAATAAGTGAGTTATTCCGCTTATATAAACATTCTAAGAAAGACGTTGAAATATCAACTAAAAAAACTGTAAGAAAATACAGGCATTAAAAACTTATTATATTGTGTCCACAGTTAGTAAATAAAACTAAAGTATATGTGGTGCATAACTATAAACTGAGCTTATAGTCCCATATATATCTGGAGCTCTCACATTCTAGGCCCCAGTATCTCAATAAATAATTGCTATAGAATAATATCAGAAAGAGGAGCTAGTGATGTCACTACTGAGTGAGAAATACCATCCTACCCCTCATCAATAGTCCAGAACACTTGTCCCAAAAAGGTTACAGAGGATTTTGTTAAGGCTCTTGTGTCGGTCTCCCCAGCCTCTCTAAAATAGAGCTCTAGCAGCAGGGATGATGCGCCACATCATGTCGCTCCAATGAAGCGCTAAGCGATCCCCTCCATGATGACCAATCAGGCAGATATTTAATGACCTATGATCGGGTAGCTAGGGCCCTTCACTCCCGATCTCGCCATGTTAGACTGACCTGTTGGATTATCTTGCGGATGGCCATGGACATCTATCGACTTTTCAGTAATAGTAGTTAGAATGGTCCTTGACCTGCACCCTTGGTTTGGCCACATTCCATGAGGCCAAGTTGTTCCATATTCACTCTTGTGTAAGTTGTGAAGCGAGCGCCAAAAAGGCTAAGGTAGGTGAGTGATAAAACTAAAGAAATCCTAAACTTCTGAATCACAGTAAAATATACAATTTAATACAATTCAATCTAATATGGTAAAATTCATGGATCCATGTTTCACAGATATAGACTTCAATAATAAAATCACAGTAATAAAATCACAGTAATAAAAAATCACAATAGTAAAAGTCACATACTAAAGTCCATAAATACAAGCAGTATCTGAATAAAAATCAACTGTGTCTATATGGTGGTAAATCCCCCCCCAAAAAGGATAGATCTAGAAGGTGGTTAATGTGTATTCCAAAAATAGTCCTAATTCAAAAGCAGTCTCAGTTCAATATAATAAAAGTTGTATCCTTTGTGTTCAGATATTAAAAAGAGAGTAGTCCAAGATTAGAGATAAAATCCAAATTGGTGATTAGGGGTGAAAAAATATAAAAATGAAAGTTGCTGATATGTGGTGAAAAATATAAAAACAATATAAAAATAAAAAAAATATAAAAATAAAAAATTTAAGAAGTAAAAACTAGTGAGAAAAAAATCCTGAATGTGACTGATCACAATAAAAACATCATCAAAAATGTGGAAAATGTGATAACATAAAAACATCATAAAAAATGTGACAAATATAAAAAAATGACAAAATGTTATCAAATTTGTGAAGAAAGTTACAGGTGTTGGAAGAATGGTGTAGTGAACTTCTTATGTCTTCAAAAATCCATATATATCACCAATGGATATACAAATTCTCCTAAAATGACCTATTGGAGAAAAACAATACTGCAGAATATATAAACCATTAGATTCAGATAAAGGTAATTAGCTTACTTGTAGTTATGTCAACGTGTTTCGGCCTAAAACTAGGCCTTTATCAAGACTCGTATTAGATTGAATTGTATTAAATTCTATATTTTACTGTGATTCATAAGTTTAGGAATTTCTTTAGTTTTATCACTCACCTACCTTAGCCTTTTTGGCGCTCGCTTCACAACTTACACTATTGTTAACTTTGAGGTTTACTTGGGAACCTATTGAGGGGAGCTAGAGGTACTCATATTTGCGCAGGGTCCACTCATTACAAATACCATATTCACTCTTGCACTTGATAGCTTGCCCCTGTTCTTCCATGGGTATCGGCCATCTGGGGGTATTTGCAGATGGTCAAGATTAGAGCTGCAACAACTAATCGTCATAATCGATAATAATCGATTATGAAAATAGTTGTCAACAAATATCATAATCGATTAGTTGGTCTGTGCACAACACTAGCTGCTTCACTCCAATGAAATCCTGCACATGGTATTGTGTTTTATGTTTATGTCCTTAGCCTAAACGATGTCTACAGACGTATACTTTTCACTTTTTCAGGACAGTATAAGTTTACAACTACCCCTGGCTTATGTGCAACCCAGATATAAAATAGTCATCATTTGAATTGTTTATATTAAATCAGGTGATTTGGAACTATGCTTTTCACCTAGCCCCTAGATTAATGGGAGTTATTTAAATTGATGTGCACTATTATCTGTTTGCACAATTATTAGCGTATTGCTTGCTATGGCTGATTATATGTACTGTATAAATAAATGTGTAAGACTTTGTCCTGTTATTGATATATAGTCCTTAGCGCTTTTGATTTGTTTTTTTAATGTTTTTTTATATTTGTAATTGTTATAATATGTATCAGATTCAACCTTTATAAATATATGTGTTATTTTTAGAGTGGACTATATGGTTACCATTGCATATAGATATTCAAGATATTTTATATGTTAGAATGAAGTCAAGGGTTTCTTTGAGAGGCCCCTTGCCAAGGTGGAAAACACTTTGCATTGATAAATATCCCACTTTGGTGAAATTGGCAAAACCCTACTTATGCATCTCAAGCACCTCAACACCATATGAGTGCCTCTTCTCTGCTGCAGGAAATATGCTGCAAACAGAGAACCAGCCTTAGCCAGAAGCATGTGGACATGTTGAGATTTTTTCATTTCAATGCAAAGTTTCTGAAAGAGTGAATAACAGAATGTTATTAACCGTGATAGTCTAACTCTTTCTAGTTTCTACCTCTTTTCAAACAGTTTTTGGTTTGGTTTTGTTTAATTATAAAACTGTGCCCTGCTGCTTAAAAATTGGACAAACAGTTGTCTTAACGTAAAGTTTTAGTCTGAAGATTATATTTGTAACACTCAGTATGTGGATTTTATTTAAAAATTAGGCAAAAATTGATTCCTTTTTTTTTTTTTATCCGATTAATCGACCGATTAATCGATTATGAAAATAATTGTTAGTTGCAGCCCTAGTCAAGATGCTGTGTCTCCTCAGATTTAGTGCTCCGTATTAAGCAGTCAATGAGTCAGTTTCGGATCATTGCCTCTTTAAAATCTATAAAGAGGGTTTGTAGCGCATCGGCGATATCCTCCATGGTGGAGTTGGAATGACCTGGCTATCCCACATTAATATTCATATTATTGTGGCAGAATTACTAGTATTTAGTATTTTTAATTTTCTATTGCTTCCTCTTCTGTAGTGATCACAGGATAGGAAAGGTATGTGGGAGTTTGGGTTTGTACTTTGCCATCTGTCAGAGCTCAGCTTGGGATTTTGCAAAATCCAGTAAACAAGCACTTTAGAGATTTGACAAAACATAGAGTACAGTATGTATAGTTGTATGTTGTTTTTATGAGAAAGGAACAGTCTTTTCCTTTGTACTCATGCTTCAGCTATATTGCCTAGATCCTCATGCCTTCCAAATCTGAAATGTGTAAAGTTTTTTGTTTTTTTTTTTGTTTGTTGCACTCTATATAAACCGGTAATTCTGGTTGATTTAATTTTTTCTAATGCATCTATTTTATAAGCAGCAACGGAAGTTTTTAATGGTAAATTATTATGTTGGAGTCTTAGAAAGACAGCTAGCTCATTTAGAGTACTATTTGTTGATTTCCATATTTCTCTAAAACAGGGATTGACAAATTTTTATATGAAATTTAGGAACCAGCAAATTTATCTAAAATTGTGACAATACCTTGTCACCACTTAAGGAGGCGCAATATGCACAAATATCGGTACACTTAATAGTGACTTAGTAATGGATTTCAAGCACCTGCACACAGATTTTTATAAGCCATGAATGTGGTTTGTATGCAGATATTTGCAGAAAACTAATAGCCAGAAGTAAAATTTTAGTAGTTATTGCTTTTTGACTATATTTTTGGTATATTAGTTGTAGCTCCTTACCGATCCTTCTTCCACCCCTTTCAATTTCCAAGTTCTGTGAAGTAGAGAGCGATCCCACCTGATTTCTACGTAGGCATTCAAGCCCTCTTCTGAGATTAGTGCGCATGCGCAATTCACTTCTATATGCTCCGTCACAGAGTGAGGTATCAGAAGAAAAATTAAGAGCATGTGCGATGGATCAAAGGGGCATTTTGTGTGGGGAGTTGGCCGCCTAAAGACCAGAAAATCAATTGGGCAGATGAGGAACGTCACTCGAAGAAAAAATGAGTATATTGACTCCGGGAGGAGAAGGGGTATGTGAAAATTAGATTGATTATCTGTAATAAAACTTTTATTTTAAAATATAAAAAAAAATCATTAATGAAAGTGGGGTTTTATTTTAATACTATTTACATGGATATGTTCCATACCCATCGAGTTTACCATCACTTTTAAATGTTCTTTTTTTTTTTCTACAAGCTATAATTTGTATGATACTTTGTATCTGGGACGTGAAAACACAGATTATTTTTCTTCTTGTTGCAAGGATTAAACAAATTGTCAAATGCTTATTTTTAATTATGAAGTTGTCACCTTTCCTCATATATGCAAAAAGTCCTGGTTTCCAAACCTTCCATTACCTAGATAGTAATGTTGGAGTGCATATTTGCAATGTTCAGCCCGTGACATCACTGCTGATGTCATCTACTTTCACAGCGCTTGGCACTGCAGTGTCTTACCCTGGAACAGAATGGCCAGCGCTTGAATGTAGGACCTTCCAAGACACAGGAGCTCTAAGTATATTGCTGCAGTGTTTACATCTCTGTAGAGTATCAAGCATTGGTTAATCTAATATCATCCAAGCTGATTTTCACATGTGATAAATGTTTAAGATCTGGTAGCAAAATCAAGGAAATCCCATTATGGGTTCTCTTGTGCATTCGTAATACACGGTGACAATGTGCAATCGTTAGGCACCACATATAAAAATTATTTAAATATTTAAACTACATTTGGTCATGCAATTTTATGGTCAAGATATATTATCATTGCTATTCTCCTATATTTATGCCTAAAAATGTGCTCATGAATAAATGCCCCTATAATTAAAAAAATGTACCAAGTTCAACTGTAAAAATTTTCTTTGTTCCAGTTCTAGGCACACAGGTGAGCCAAAAAAAGGGTTACATTAGATTGTTGTATTTCCTGTAGTAGTTCTCTTTAATGCGACCTGTTATAAATTTGTCATTTTAATATATATCACCTGTGGAGAACAGCTTTATAAATTAATTCTATACCAGTTATAGAAGCAATTTTAGAAAAAAAAATGTGCTCAACAAGGTGCTAAACTAATATAACAAAGCACAATAACTATGTATATTGGAGCGGAAAAAATATATAAAAGGGCACAAAACTTAATAAATATTAGGGTGCAAAAATAATATAAAAAAAGAGCAAAAATAGAATTGCAAAATAATGTAAAAAGATCTATTTTCTTCCATGTATAAATATTGCTATCGATTCATCAACCACTTACTATCACTTTCCTCTTGCACTAGGACCAGCTGGATGGCAAAAACAGTGCTAGTAGTACCTCAAAAATACTTGGAATAAAAAAAATAACTGACCATGCTAAATGAGTTGAAAAGAAGGGTTCAATTCCGGTTTTACTAGCAGATGGATACAGTGAGCATCATGTTGCTTCCATCCTTAATATTTCAAAGATGGTGGTTCATAAGAATAAGGTCAAGCAGCAGACATTGGGGACAACAAAGCTACAGACCGGTAAAGCGCAAAAAAAACGACTCCCCACTGCCCAGGATGACCGCCAACTTATTTGATTTCACTCAACAACCATAGGATGCCATCAATTTACTTGCAAAACAAATGTAAAATGGCAGCTGGGTTGAAGTGCAAAACAGGCTCCTAGGGGGCAGGGCTGAAGTCGTGCAAAGCTAGAAAAAATCCTTTCATCAATGAGAAGCAAAGAGCCAGGCTGAGGTTTGCAAAGTACCATAAGGATTGGACTGTAGAGTACTGAAGTAAGGTCACCTTCTCTGATGTGACCAATTTTCAGCCAAACTCCTGGTCATCTAATGGTTGATGGAAACCTAAAGAGGCCTACAAGCCAGTGTCTCACACCAACTGTGGTGGTTCCGAGGGTGCTTCAGCAAGGCTAGAATTGGGCAGATTTATCTTTGAGGAGGATGCATGAATCAACCACGTACAAGGTACAAACTTGCTTCCTTCTGCTCTGATAATGTTCCCCAAATCTGAGGATTGTTTTTTTCCCAGCAGGAAAATGTTCCATGCCAGGTCAATCGGGGTGTGCAGAGGATCACCATATCAAAACCCTGTCATGGCCAGCCCAAACTCCAGACCTGACCCCCATTAAAAACTTCTGGAATGTGTTCAAGAGGAAGATGGGTTGTCAAGCCATCAAACAAAGCCGAGCTTCTTGAATTTTTGCGCCAGTAGTGGCATAAAGTTACCCAACAGCAATATGGAAGACTAGTGGAGAGCATTCCAAGACGCATGAAAGCTGTGATTGAAAAATCATGGTTGTTCCTCCAAATATTGATTTCTGAACCTTGCTCAGTTTAAAACATTAGTATTGTGTTTTTTTTTTTTTTTTTATAAAAATTAATATGAACTTTTCTTTGCATTCGAGGTCTGAAAGCATTTCATATTTGTTACTTTGACCAGTTGTCATTTGCTGCAAATAAAGGCTATAAATAGCCATTTCTTTCCTAAGATATGGTGAGTCCACTGAGTAATTACTGTTGGGAATATCACTCCTGGCCAGCAGGAGGAGGCAAAGAGCACCACAGGTAAACTGCTAAGTATCACTCCCTTACCCTCAACCCCTAGTCATTCTCTTTGCCGTCGGTGCATGGAGGAGGTGAAATTTAGGTGTCTGAAGAAAAATGTTGATTTAATCTACAAGCAAGTTTTTGGGGTATAGCCGTATTCCACATCATTCCTTGCAGTCGGGTAGTGGGGGTTTTAAAGCAGTTAGGAACTTGTAAAGAGGTACTTACTGCAATTTCCTAACAATTGTTGCCCTAGTTTAGAAAGCCAGAGTTGGCTACTCTGTTCTTTCTTTTTCAAAGGTCTCTGAAGAACTGTGTCTTCTCATACCTTGTAACTGTCTACATGCCGCACAGCGGAGTAGGTAAGTGCTTTTTCCAGTTGGGGAGACCATGCACTTAACAAATTAAGACACTGCTTTTTTTATTTGGACATAGTTAATCCTTTTGACACTGCTTTTTTTTATTTGGACATAGTTAATCCTTTTGTATGGGTTACACTGGGGCATGAAGCAGGCACTGTAGGATGTATGAGACTAACATTTAAACTCTCTTTTAAAATGTTTTTATTAGGCTTTATTTTCTGACACATATTTGATAAAACAATACAAATTTAAACTGAAAGTAAGGCTGAATTTTCTATTCCAGCAGCTTATTAATTTCCCCTTTGCTTTTAAATAAAACGATACAACATTTTAAACTGTCCGGCTTGAAAATTTATTTCTGGTACTCTGTGTACCAGGAAGCTATTTTTAGTGCCTCTCTGTGTCACAGCAGTAATTTGAGCTTGGGAGTTGCGGTCACATGACCAGCTTTACTTCATAATGTTTCTTTAGTAAAAAAATATTTTTTTCCATTTCTAGGTAATCCGGTCTTAATTGGTAACAGTAAGGCAACTCAGTAATTGAGGTGTGGGGTTTCCTAAGGGGTATTTTAGAAGTATATTTGATTATTGAATTTTTTTTCTTAACTTTTCTCACAATTTGAGCTGGGGTTCGATCTTAATTTGGGGTAAAATTTAAAGTGTATTTTTTCCTTAGCTTATTTTAATTGAATATTAAACTCTTTGAAACTTATCTGTACAACTTTATTTACTGTTTCACAACATGTCTGATATGGAGCAAGATCCTGCTCTCATGAATTCATGCTTATTATGTTTGGGTGCACACATTTCAGCTCCTATGCAGTGTGTCAAGAAAACCTTGCAAAATAAAGGTAACATTTTTGAGCCTAAAGTCTCTCAAGTATGATGCTGAGAAAATAATACCTCGGCTTTCTCCTGCTACGTCCAAAGCCTCAATTGCATCACATGCAGTGCCCTGCAGTTCCTCTAACTCCTAGTGGAGTTTATTTAAAAACAGAAATTGCTGCCCAGGTATCTTCAGTGGTATCTGCAACATTAGCTGTCATTCCCAGATTACAGGGTAAAGGCAAGAGGAAATCTAGAAATTCAGAAAGTAAGGTGCATGTCCTCAGTTCTGCTTCCCAAGTTGCCCTTTCTCATAAGTCTGATGAGGAAGATACATCTGGACTTTCTGAGGGTGAAATCTCAGATTCAGACAGTATAATTTCTTCTTCTGCGACTGAGGTGGTATCATTCAGATTTAAGCTTGAACACCTTTGTGTATTGTTAAAGGAGGTTTTGGCTACTTTAGATGACCCATATACCCCTGTCGTTGTCACTCCTAAGAAATCTAGTAAACTTAATAGTGCTGGACTGTGCTAGGGAGATTATCTCATAGGAATGGGAGAAACCAGGGGTGTCTCTTTCCCCATCTCCCACTTTCTTTCCCCATCTTCCATTTTTAAGAAAATATTTCCTGTCAAGGACGCCATTAAAGACCCTTGGTATACTGTACCCAGGGGCCATTTCCACTCTGGCTAAAAGAACCACTATTCCTAGTGAGGATAGCTGCTCTTTTAAGGATCCGATGGACAAGAAGTTGGAGGCTTATTTGAAAAGTTTATGTTCATCAAGGTCTCCAATAGCAACCAGCGGTGTGTATTGCCACCGTGACTAGTACAGCATCTTATTGGTTCGACACCTTGTCTGATTCTCTTCAAGTAGAGACTTCCTTGGATGGAATTCAGGATAGGATTAAAGCTCTAAAGTTGGCCAATTCCTTTATTGCAGATGCCATTTTACAGATTGTTAGACTAGGAGCTAAAACTTAAAGTTTTCAGGTCCAAGCCCGCAGGACGTTATGGTTGAAATCCTGGTCTGCGAATGTTTTCTCTAAAGTCAAGGGATTCTCTCACTTGGTGGATTTCTCAGGAAGATCTGTCTCAGGGCACATGTTTTTAGATGACCTTCCTGGGTGATCATGACCACGGACGCCAGCCTGCTGGGCTGGGGAGCAGTCTGGAACTTGTTTAAAGCTCAGGGCCTTTGGACTCAGGAGGAGTCTGCTCTTCCCATCAACATCTTGGAGTTGAGGACGATTTACAATGCTCTATTGGCTTGGCCTCAGTTGTCCTCAGCCCAGTTTATAAGGTTCCAGTCAGACAACATAACCTCTGTGGCTTGCATCAATCACCAGGGAGGGACTCTGAGTTCCTTAGCCATGAAGGAACTTACTCGGATTCTTCAGTGGGCTGAGACCCACAATTGCTGTCTATCTGCCATCCACATTCCAGGAGTAGACAACTGGGAAGCAGATTTTCTGAGCAGACAGACTTTTCATCCCGGGGTGTGGGAACTCTATCCGGAGGTGTTGTCCAGCTTAGTCTTCAAATGGGGGGTGCGGGAGTTAGATCTGATGGTGTCCCGTCAGAATGCCAAGCTTCCAAGGTACGGTTCAAGGTCAAGAGATCTGCAGACTGTTCTGATAGATGCTCAGGCGGTTCCTTGGGTTTTTCAGGTTGGCATACCTGTTTCCTCCGTTTGCCCTCCTTCCACGAGTCATTGCTTGTATCAAACAGGAGAGGGCGTCGGTGATTCTAATAGCCCCTGCGTGGCCTTGCAGGATCTGGTTTGCAGACCTAGTAAAGATGTCATCTCTCCCACCTTGGAGACTACCTCTGAGGAAGGACCTCCTGATTCAGGGTCCCTTCCTTCATCCAAATCTTATTTCTCTGAAGCTGACTGCTTGGAGATTCAACGCTTAATTCTGTCTAAGCGTGGTTTTTCTGAGTCGGTCAGTGAGACCATGATTCAGGCTCGCAAGCCTGTTACTAGAAAGATTTACCATAAGATATGGCGTAAATATCTTTATTGGTGTGAATCCAAGGGCTACACTTGGAGTAGAATTAGAATTCATAGAATTTTATCTTTTCTTCAGGAAGACCTGGAGAAGGGATTGTCGGTCAGTACCCTGAAGGATCAGATTTCTGCTTTATCAGTTTTACTACATAAACGTTTGGCGGATGTGCCAGATGTGCAATCTTTTTGTCAGGCCTTGGTCAAAATCAGGCCTGTCTTTAAGTCTGTTGCTCCTCCTTGGAGCCTTAACCTTGTTCTTAAAGTTTTACAGCTGACTCCGTTTGAGCCGTTGCATTCCATAGACATTAAGTTATCTTGGAAGGTTTAGTTTCTTGTTGCTATCTCTTCTGCTCAAAGAGTCTCAGAATTCTCAGCTCTGCAGTGTGATTCCCCTTATCCTATTTTTCATGCCGATAAGGTGGTTCTTCGTACTAAGTTAGGTTTCCTTCCCAAGGTTGTTTCTAATAGAAATATAAATCAGGAAATTTTTGTTCCCTCTATCCTAATCCTTCTTCTTCCAAAGAACGTCTTCTGTTCCACAATTTGGATGTTGTACGTGCTCTTAAATTCTACTTACAGGCGACTAATCCGTTTTTCGACAGTCCTCTGCCCTCTTTGTCTCTCTGGGAAACGTAAAGGTCAGAAAGCTACTGCTACTACTCCTTTCTTTTTAATTACGAAGTATAATTCGTTTGGCTTATGAGACTGCTGGACAGCAGTCTCCTGAGAGAATTACGGCTAATTCCACGAGCGGTTTCCTCTTCTTGGGCTTTCAAAAATGAAGCTGCAACTTGGTCTTCTCTACATACTTTTTCCAAATTTGATACTTTACTGTAATGCTGGAAGGCTGTAATTTTTCCCTCATGGGGATCGGTAAGCCATTTTCTTAGACTTAGAAAGAATAAAGGGCTTATTATGGGCTATTAACTGGTGGACACTCTTAAGGGCTAAATCGATTGTTTATTTAAGTTTTTATTTAAAGTTTGAAGTGGATTTCACACTTTTATTATTTGGGGAACGTTTTTTATCGCCAGGCACTAGTTAAGACACCTTCCCAGTCAGGAAGGGCCTTTCACTGTATTAGGCAGAGCCTCATTTTCACGCCATTATTGTGCAGTTTCTTTTAAGTACAGTGCATGCAGATGCATGTGAGAGGGTCTGGTGTCCACTGAAAACGTTCCTAGAAGGCTTGAAATACCCCCCGGCTCCGGTTTCCACATTTTAAGGGTTAACAGCTTGAAAATTGTGGTGCAATACTTTGAATGCATTAAGACACTGTGGTGAAAATTTGGTAAAGATTGGATAATTCCTTCATAGTTTTTCACATATTCAGTAATAAAGTGTGCCCTGTTTAACATTTAAGGAGACAGTAACGGTTTTGTTTTAAAACGGTTTTTGTACTTTATTAACCAGTTTAAACCTGTTTAACATGTCTGTGCCTTCAGATAGATCATGTTCTGTATGTATGGAAGCCAATGTGGTTCCCCCTTCAAATATATGTGATAATTGGGCCATAGCGTCCAAACACAGTAAGGACAGTATTGTCACAAATACTAAGGTTGCCCAGGATGATTCCTCAGATGAAGGAAGTAGAGATAGTTCTACATTTTCTCCTTCTGTGTCTATACCAGTTATGCCCGCGCAGGCGACCCCTAGTACTTCTAGCGCGCCAATGCTTGTTACTATGCAGCAATTGACGGCAGTAATGGATAACTCCATAGCTAATATTTTATCCAAAATGCCAGCATTTCAGAGAAAGCACGATTGCTCTGTTTTAAACACTGTAGAGCAGGAGGGCGCTGATGATAATTTTCTGTCATATCCTCACACCAGTCTGAAGTGGCAGTGAGGGAGGGTTTGTCAGATGGATAAATTTCTGATACAGGAAGAATTTCTCAGCAGGCAGAACCTGATGTTGTGACATTTAAATTTAAATTAGAGCATCTCCGCGCATTACTTAAGGAGGTGCTATCTACTCTGGATGATTGTGACAATCTGGTCATCCCAGAAAACTTGTGCAAGATGGACAAGTTCCTAGAGGTCCCGGTGCACCCTGATGCCTTTCCGATACCTAAACGGGTGGCGGACATAGTGAATGAGTGGGAGAAGCCAGGCATACTTTTTGTCCCTCCTCCTATATTTAAGAAATTGTTCCCTATGGTCGACCCCAGGAAGGACATATGGCAAACAGTCCCTAAGGTCGAGGGGGCGGTTTCTACACTAGCCAACGCACGTCCATTCTCATTGAGGACAATTGTGCTTTCAAAGATCCTATGGATAAAAAATTGGAGGGTTTGCTTAAAAAGATTTTTGTACAGCAAGGTTACCTCCTTCAACCTATTTCGTGCATTATTCCTGTCACTACAGCGGCGTGGTTCTGGTTCGAGGAACTGGAAAAGTCGCTCAGTAGGGAGACTCCGTATGAGGAAGTGATGGACAGAATTCACGCACTTAAGTTAGCTAATTCCTTTATTTTAGACGCCGCTTTGCAGTTAGCAAGATTAGCGGCGAAAAATTCAGGGTTTGCAATTGTGGCGCGCAGAGCGCTCTGGCTAAAGCCTTGGTCGGCGGATGTATCTTCCAAGACAAAACTGCTTAATATCCCTTTCAAAGGTAAGACCCTTTTTGCGCCAGAATTGAAAGAAATTATTTCAGATATCACTGGGGGAAAGGGCCATGCCCTCCCACAGGATAGGCCTTTCAAGGCTAAGAATAAGTCCAATTTTCGTTCCTTTCGCAATTTCAGGAACGGACCGGCTTCTAACTCGGCAGCCTCTAGACAAGAGGGTAACGCTTCCCAGACTAAACCAGCTTGGAAACCAATGCAAGGCTGGAATAAGGGTAAACGGGCCAAGAAGCCTGCTGCTGCTACCAAGACAGCATGAAGGTGTAGCCCCCGTTCCGGGACCGGATCTAGTAGGGGGCAGACTGTCGCTCTTTGCTTAGGCTTGGGCAAGAGATGTTCAGGGTCCGTGGACACTAGAAATAGTCTCTCAGGGTTATCTTCTAAAATTCAAGGAACGACCCCCAAGGGGAAGGTTCCACATTTCTCACTTATCTTCAAACCAAATAAGTAGACAGGCATTCTTACAGTGTGTAGAAGACCTGTTAAAGATGAGTGATACACCCAGTTCCAACTGTGGAACAAGGTCAGGGGTTTTTACTCAAATCTGTTTGTAGTTCCCAAAAAAGAGGGAACTTTCAGACCAATTCTGGATATAAAAATTCTAAACAAATTTCTCAGAGTTCCATCGTTCAAAATGGAAACCATTCGAACAATTTTACCTACAATCCAGGAGGGTCAATATATGACTACCGTGGATTTAAAGGATGCGTATCTACATATTCCTATCCACAAAGATCATCATCAGTTCCTAAGGTTCGCCTTTCTGGACAAACATTATCAGTTTGTGGCTCTCCATTCGGACTAGCCACTGCTCCCAGAATTTCACAAAGGTGCTCGGGTCCCTTATAGCGGTTCTAAGACCAAGGGGCATTGCAGTGGCACCTTATCTGGACGACATTCTAATTCAAGCGTCGTCTCTTTCCAAGGCAAAAGGCTCATACAGACATTGTTCTAAGCCTTTCTCAGATCTCACGGGTGGAAGGTGAACGTAGAAAAGAGTTCCCTGTCTCCATCGACAAGAGTTCCCTTTTTGGGAACAATAATAGATTCTTTTGAAATGAAGATCTTCCTGACAGAAGTCAGAAAGTCAAAGCTTCTAAACGCTTGTCAAGTTCTTCACTCTATTCTGCAGCCTTCCATAGCTCAGTGCATGGAAGTAGTAGGGTTGATGGTTGCAGCAATGGACATAGTTCCTTTTGCTCGAATTCATCTAAGACCATTACAACACTGCATGCTCCAGTAGACAGGATCACCTGTCTCAGGGAATGAGTTTCTGCAGACCAAGTGGGTCATTGTCACGACCGACGCCAGTCTATCAGGCTGGGGCGCGGTCTGGGATTCCCTGAAAACTCAGGGTTTATGGTCTCGGGAAGAGTCTCTTCTCCCGATCAACATCCTGGAACTGAGAGCGATATTCAATGCTCTCCGGGCTTGGCCTCATCTAGCGAAGGCCGGATACATAAGATTCCAGTCGGATAACATGACGACTGTAGCTTACATCAACCATCAGGGAGGAACAAGGAGTTCCTTGGCGATGAGAGAGGTATCCAAGATCATCAAATGGGCGGAGGATCACTCCTGCCACCTATCTGCAATCCACATCCCAGGAGTAGACAACTGGGAGGCGGATTATCTGAGTCGTCAGATTTTCTATCCGGGGGAGTGGGAACTCCACCCTGAGGTGTTTGCCCAGTTGAATCAATTATGGGGCATTCCAGACATGGATCTGATGGCGTCTCGTCAGAACTTCAAGGTTCCTTGTTACGGGTCCAGATCCAGGGATCCCAAGGCCACTCTAGTGGATGCATTAGTGGCGCCTTGGTCGTTCAACCTAGCTTATGCGTTTCCACCGTTACCTCTCCTTCCCAGGCTTGTAGCCAGGATCAAACAGGAGAAGGCCTCTGTGATTCTGATAGCTCCTGCGTGGCTGCGCAGGACTTGGTATGCAGACCTGGTGAATATGTCATCAGCTCCACCATGGAAGCTACCTTTGAGACAGGATCTTCTAGTACAAGGTCCATTCGAACATCCAAATCTAATTTCTCTGCAGCTGACTGCTTGGAAATTGAACGTTTGATTTTATCCAAGCGTGGGTTTTCAGATTCAGTGATAGATACTCTGGTCCAAGCCAGAAAACCTGTGTCTAGAAAGATTTACCATAAAATATGGAAAAGATATTTCTGTTGGTGTGAATCCAAGGGATTCTCCTGGAGTAAGATTAAAATTCCTAAGATCCTCTCCTTTCTCCAAGAAGGTTTGGATAAGGGATTGTCAGCGAGTTCTCTAAAAGGACAGATTTCTGCTTTATCTGTCTTGTTATACAAACGACTGGCAGCTGTGCCAGAGGTACAAGCTTTTGTACAGGCTTTGGTCAGAATCAAACCTGTTTACAGACCCTTGACTCCTCCTTGGAGTCTAAATTTAGTTCTTTCAGTTCTTCAGGGGGTTCCGTTTGAACCCTTACATTCCATAGATATAAAGTTGCTATCTTGGAAAGTTCTGTTTTTGGTTGCTATTTCTTCTGTTAGAAGAGTTTCTGAATTATCTGCTTTGCAGTGTGATCCACCCTATCTGGTGTTCCATTCAGATAAGGTTATTTTGCGTACCAAGCCTGGTTTTCTTCCAAAAGTTGTTTCTGTGCCCGAATCCAGTTTCAAAGAAGGAACGTTTGTTACACAATTTAGATGTAGTCCGTGCTTTAAAGTTCTATTTAGAAGCAACAAAGAATTTTAGACAAACCTCATCCTTGTTTGTCGTTTACTCTGGGAAGAGGAGAGGACAAAAAGCTATTGCTACCTCTCTTTCTTTCTGGCTGAAAAGAATTATCCGATTGGCTTATGAGACTGCCGGACGGCAGCCTCCTGAACGAATCACAGCTCACTCCACTAGGGCTGTGGCTTCCACATGGGCCTTCAAGAACGAGGCTTCTGTTAATCAGATATGTAAGGCAGCGACTTGGTCTTCTCTGCACACTTTTGCCAAATTTTACAAATTTGATACTTTTGCTTCGAAGGCTGTTTTTGGGAGAAAGGTTTTGCAAGCCGTGGTGCCTTCTGTTTAGGTAACCTGATTTGCTCCCTCCCTTCATCCGTGTTCTAAAGCTTTGGTATTGGTTCCCACAAGTAATGGATGACGCCGTGGACCGGACACACCAATGTTGGAGAAAACAGAATTTATGCTTACCTGATAAATTACTTTCTCCAACGGTGTGTCCGGTCCACGGCCCGCCCTGGTTTTTTAATCAGGTTTGAAAATTTTTTCTTTTTCTTTATACACTACAGTCACCACGGCACCCTATAGTTTCTCCTTTTTCTCCTAACCGTCGGTCGAATGACTGGTGGGCGGAGCCAGAGGGGGAGCTATATGGACAGCTCTTGCTGTGTGCTCTCCTTGCCTTTCCCTGTAGGGGAGGAGAATATCCCACAAGTAATGGATAACGCCGTGGACCGGTCACACCATTGGAGAAAGTAATTTATCAGGTAAGCATAAATTCTGTTTTTAGCAATTTTAGGTGAAGACCTGCAGCTCTTTGTTGTATGTGTAGCATCCTTTTTGGAGAATACTGGATACATTTTGTACAAATGTTTTAGGACGTAGTAAAGTTCTTTAATATGTTTATGGTTTCTCACTGAACTTAATACGCTTAGATTCAGTCTACGGGCAACACAGAGGACACCAACAATGTGTATAGCTCTCTGTCTTAGCCGCTGTACTAGGTCTCTTGCTTCACCATCCTTGCCAATCCCAATGAGCTTGTTGGATCATGTATGCCAGTCCATTTTATTCCAGGAGCCTTGTTAAAATAACCATCTGCTGTTGCATTCTCCAGTGGCACTCTTGCTGCAAAAAAAAACTTCTTACGCCATTGTTTTTTAAATATCTTGCATACAAGATGAGGCTTTTTCTACACCATTTTTGCTTACACATTTAGCCTCTTTTTTGTGTGCTTACAGGTCAGTTATTTTCAAGTTATGGTTGAAATGATTGATATAATTATTATTTTTTTTGTCTTTTGTATTCATCTCTCATGTGAAGACCCAGTTCGCCGGTTAACTCTGCTTCTTTCAAAATCTTTAAACAGCCTGCAATGTAATAGGAAACAGAGAAAAGGTTTTTCAAATGTTCAAACATACTGTCATCTATTCTTTTTATGCATACTGCCAATGGGGTACTCTGTGGAACTAACTGTTCATTTTTAGCTGTAGCACAACTTAAGTGTTGTTGGGATCTTCCATGTTTCTTGAAGGTCTCTAACTTGAAGGGTCCCGTAAAGCCTTTCACAACTTTGGAGTTCTGATCTGCAATGATAGGAAAACAAATGTATAGGTGGCAGATTGTAATAACGGATGATTTATCTTATTGAAGCAATTTAATTCCTTTTACCACTATTCCCTGAATATCCCTTTTTTTTTTTTTTTTTTTTTTTAAATCTTTTTATTTAACATATGTGGCGCATAAATCAGCAAAAATTACATCCGTATTGTATGTATTTATAATACACAAGTCAGAAGGATACTCATCTCATTCCTATACAGATATATAAATCATCCTACCTTACTTAATTATCCACTAACTTCTTTAATTCAAACATACAATAAACCACAATATTATACAAAATATAATATAATAATATGAAATAATATACTAGTGTGTCTACAACTAGACAAACTAGAACAAAGATGCAGTATTCTACTCTTTTTCTTCGGTCCACAACATGTATTTTCTAATATATAAATAAAACAAAGTAATAATAATAAAAAAATACAAATATAGTACAATACAATACCCTGCCCGTTTCTATCTACGCTTAAAAAAAAAACCTCTATACTTCCACAATTGTCCTCATTACTAATATAATCTGCTTTATAAAAAAGGTTTCATTATTTCCTCTTTAAAGTCAGCTGTCTGTTCCTTTATGATCTTCCTCCATTTAGTATAAAAAAACTTTAAACTGATTCTCATTGTCAGGTTCTATATTCAATTGTTCTTGTATCAGTTGAGCAATCAACTTCTGTCTAAATTCTGCTATACTGGGATATTTTTGTGCCTTCCGATGTTGTAGTATTAAATTTCAAGTTATTTGTGTTACTGTTGTTATCAGAAAGTATTCTTCTTTTTTTAAATTGTATTGTAAACACAAAAAAAAATATAGAGATAGGGGTAGGTGTAAAAAAATCTATTAAGCCAGTAAGCCACCTTTTTCCAATACTGTAGGATCCTAGGACAATACCAAAAACAATGTATATCATCTGCCAGTGGGGGCGTTAGAATGAAAACAGTCTCCTTTAAATTTTTTATCCCATTTTAGCCAGTAATTTAGGAGTGATGTATGAATTATTTATAATGTAGCTGTGGGTTTCCTTCCATAATGTATTACTATATCCAACTATCTCTATACTCATTTTAATATCTATCTCTGAGATTTCTGGCAAAAAATTCTGCCGTTTATTTTTCAAACTTCCTAAATGTGCCTTACCTACGTTTTTCATAATCATCTTATACCAAATTGCAATTGAAAAATTACCTGCCCCAAAAATTTGAATACCTACTCCTATTATCCCTAATTCCAAGTTAATATCTTGATTATACGTTAAATGGTTATAAAACTGTCTTGCCTGGAGAAAGCCATAGAATTGATGTCTCGGTAGACCAAATTCTTCTTGAATTTGTGTAAATGATTTTATCATTCCAGTCTCTTTATCTAACAGTTATACTATATTTTCAAGGCCTGCTCTTCTCCAGACATGGAATATACCATAGTTCAAAACGAGACCAAAATCTATATGTCCTAAAAGCGTGAGGTATTTAGAGATCCTATAATTGATATTAAGGGCAGTACAAAATTTTTGCCATACAATTACTATATTACTTATGTTTATATTTTTAATTTTCATAGGTAGCTTATTGATTGGAATATGCAATATGGCTTTTAATGAAAGAGGTTTTATTAAGTTCTTTTCTATCTCTAAAGGAGAAAACTGCCTCATTCCTGTAATCCAATCAACTGCTAATTTTACCATAGTAACTTGATTATATAGTTTAATATTGGGAAGTCCATATCTCCCAAATTCTTTATCCATATACAATTTTTTTTTTAGCTAATCTCACCCTTCTCTTCCCCCATAAAAAGGAATTACATTCTTATTCATATTTCTTCAAGTCAATATTTCTTTCATGTAATTGGCAAGAGTCCATGAGCTAGTGGCGTATGGGATAAACAATCCTACCAGGAGGGGCAAAGTTTCCCAAACCTCAAAATGCCTATAAATACACCACTCACCACACCCATAATTCAGTTTTACAAACTTTGCCTCCTATGGAGGTGGTGAAGTAAAGTTTGTGCTAAGATTTCTACGTTGACATGCGCTTCTCATCATTTTGAAGCCTGATTCCTCTCAGAGTACAGCGAATGTCAGAGGGACGTGGAGAGTATCACCTATTGAATGCAATGATTTTCCTAACGGGGTTCTATTTCATAAGGTTCCCTGTTATCCGTTGTAGAGATTCATCTCCTACCTCCCTTTTCAGATCGACGATATACTCTCATATACCATTACCTCTACTGATTTCAGTACTGGTTTGGCTATCTGCTATATGTGAATGGGTGTCTTTTGGTAAGTATGTTTTTATTACTTAAGACACCTCAGCAATGGTTTGGCACTTTATGCATTTATATAAAGTTCTAAATATATGTATTGTACTTATATGTGCCATGAGTCAGGTTCATGTATTTCCTTTTACAGATTGTCAGTTTCATATTTGGGGAAAGTTAATATTAAGAAATATTTTTCTTACCTGGGGTTTAGTCTTTTTTTCAATTGACTACTTTGTTTCAAATTGTGGACTGACTTAGGTTCGCAGGTGCGCCAAATGCTACACTTTATTACGTCATTCTTGGCGCGAAAGGCACGTCCGTTGACGCAAGTTAGTAATTTCCGGCGTTGTAATTGACGCAGAGGTTTCACACACGGTTGCGTTGTTAGTGCCGCGAGTGTGTCATTTCCAGACATGGTTGGCACCAAAAAAATTTTGTTACGTTGTGCGTCATACTTGGCGCCAAACTTTTCATTATTTATTGCCCCATTGCTTTTTGCCTCTTGTCTTTTTCTATGTCAGAGGGCTATGCTATTTGCATTTTTTTCCCATTCCTGAAACTGTCATATAAGGAAGTTGATAATTTTGCTTTATATGTTTTTTCTTTTACATTTTGCAAGATATCTTAATCTGATCCTGCCTCAGAAGTATCTGTTGGGACTTTGCTGCCTGACATCGGTTCTACCAAAGCTAAGTGCATTTGTTGTAAAATTTTGGAGATTATATCTCCTAATGTCATTTGTATTAAATGTCATGATAAACTTTTACATGCAGATAGTGTGTCCATCAGTAATAGTACATTGCCGGTTGCAGTTCCTTCAACTTCTAATGTACATGATATACCTATGAATTTTAAAGAATTTGTTACTGATTCTATTCAGCATTTCCACCTTCTAATAAGCGTAAGCGGTCTTTTAAAACTTCTCATAAAGTTGATGGAATTTCAAATGACCAACAACATAATGAATTATCCACCTCTGATGAGGATCTATCTGATTCATAAGATCCTTCCTCATATATTGACACTGACAAATCTACTTATTTAAAATGGAGTATATGCTTTCTTTGTTAAAAGAAGTGTTAATTACTTTGGATATTGAGGAAGCTAGTCCTCTTGCTATTAAAACCAGTAAACGTTTAAATTCTGTTTTTCAAACCTCCTGCGGTTACTCCAGAGGTTTTTCCTATTCCTGATGCTATTTCTGATATGATTTCTAAGGAATGGAATATGCCGGGTACTACTTTTAATCCTTCTTCAAAGTTTAAAAAATTGTATCCTTTACCAGCAATTTCAATAGAGTTTTGGGAAAAGATCCCCAAAGTTGATCGGGCTATTTCTACTCTTGCTAAACGAACCACTATTCCTATGGAAGATAGTACTTCCTTTAAAGATCCTTTAGATAGGAAGCTTGAATCTTATCTAAGGAAAGCCTATTTATATTCAGGTCGTCTTCTTAGGCCTGCAATTTCTTTGGCTAATCTTGCAGCTGCTTCAACTTTTTGGTTGGAGAATTTAGCGCAACAAGAATTGGATTCTGACTTATATAGCATTGTTCGCTTACTGCAACATGCTAATCATTTTATTTGCAATGCTATTTTTGATCAAAATTGATGTTAGATCCATGTCTTTAGCTATTTTAGCTTGAAGAGCTTTGTGGCTTAAATCTTAGAATGCTGATATGACATCTAAGTCTAGATTGCTATCTTTTTCCAAGGTAATAATTTATTTGGTTCTCAGTTGGATTCTATTATTTCAACTGTTACTGGGGGGAAGGGAGTTTTTTTGCCTCAGGATAAAAAAACCTAAGGGTAAATCTAAGGCTTCTAATCGTTTTCGTTCCTTTCGTCAAAATAAGGAACAAAAACCTAAGCCTTCCCCCCAAGGATTCTGTTTCCAATTGGTAGCCTTCCTCAAATTGGAATAAATCCAAGCCTTTTAAGGAACCAAAGTCAGCCCCTAAGTCCGCATGAAGGTGCGGCCCTCATTCCAGCTCAGCTGGTAGGGGGCAGATTAAGGTTTTTCAAGGATGTTTGGGCAAATTCTGTCCAAAATCAATGGATTCCAGAGCATTGTCTCTCAGGGGTACCAAATAGGATTCAGAGTAAGACCTCCTGTGAGAAGATTTTTTTTTTTTCTCTCACGCATCCCAGTAAAAGCCCAGGCTTTCCTGAAGTGTGTTTCAGACCTGGAGGTTTCAGGGGTAATCATGCCGGTTCCTTTTCAGGAACAAGGTCTGGGGTTTTATTCAAATCTATTCACTGTCCCAAAGAAAGAAAATTCATTCAGACCAGTTCTGGATCTGAAAATTTTGAATCGTTATGTAAGAGTACCAACTTTAAAGATGGTAACTATAAGGACTATTCTGCCTTTTGTTCAGCAAGGACATTATATGTCTACAATAGACTTGCAGGATGCTTACCTTCATATTCCGATTCATCCAGAGCACTATCAGTTCCTGAGATTCTCTTTTCTAGACAAGCATTACCAATTTGTTGCTCTTCCATTTGGCCTAGCAACAGCTCCAAGAATCTTTTAAAAGGTTCTGGGTGCCCTACTATCTGTAATCAGAGAACAGGGTATTGCGGTGTTTCCTTATTTGGATGATATCTTGGTACTAGCTCAGTCTTTACGTTCTGCAGAATCTCACACAAATCAACTAGTGTTGTTTCTTCGAAAAACATGGTTGGAGAATCAATTTACCAAAAAGTTTCTTGATTCCTCAGACAAGGGTCACCTTTTTAGGTTTACAGATAGATTCAGTGTCAATGACTCTGTCTCTAACAGACAAGAGACGTTTGAAATTGGTTGCAGCATGTCGGCGCCTTCAGTCTCAGTGATTCCCTTCAGTGGCTATGTGCATGGAAGTTTTAGGCCTCATCGGACGCGATTCCTTTTGCTCGTTTTCACATGAGACCTCTCCAGCTTTGTATGTTGAATTAATGGTGCCTGGATTATACAAAGATATCACAATTAATATCATTAAATCCCAATGTTCGACACTCTCTGACGTGGTGGTTAAATCACCAGTGTTTAGTTTAAGGGGCCTCTTTTGTTCGGCCAACCTGGACTGTGATCACAACAGATGCGAGTCTTTCAGGTTGGGGAGCTGTCTGGGGATCTCTGACAGCACAAGGGGTTTGGAAATCTCAAGAGGCAAGATTACCAATCAATATTTTAGAACTCTGTGCAATTCTCAGATCTCTTCAGTTTTGGCCTCTGTTGAAGAGAGAACCGTTCATTTGTTTTCAGACAGACATATCGGTGGCATATGTCAATTATCAGGGTGGGACTCACAGTCCCCAAGCTATGAAAGAAGTATCTCGGATACTTGTTTGGGCAGAATCCAGCTCCTGTCTAATTCCTGCGGTTCATATCCCAGGTGTAGACAGTTGGGAGGCAGATTATCTCAGCCGTCAGACTTTACATCCAGGGGAGTGGTCTCTCCATCCGGATGTGTTTTCTCAGATTGTTCAGATGTGGGGACTTCCAGAAATAGATCTGATGGCTTCTCATCTAAACAAGAAACTTCCCAGATACCTGTCCAGGGATGTTCAGACGGAAGCAGTGGATGCTCTGACACTTCCTTGGTGTTATCAACCTGCTTATATCTTCCCGCCTCTAGTTCTTCTTCCTAGAGGGATCTCCAAAATCATCATGGAACAATCATTTGTGTTGCTGGTGGCTCCAGCATGGCCCCACAGGTTTTGGTGTGCGTATCTTGTTCGGATGTCCAGTTGCCAACCTTGGCCACTTCCGTTAAGGCCGAACCTACTGTCTCAAGGTCCGTTTTTCCATCAGGATCTCAAATCATTAAATTTGAAGGTATGGAAATTGAACGCTTAGTACTAAGTCATAGAGGTTTCTCTGACTCAGTAATTAATACTATGTTACAAGCTCGTAAATCTGTCTCTAGGAAGATTTATTATCGAGTTTGGAAGACTTGCATTTCATGGTGGTGTTCTCATAAATTCTCTTGGCATTCTTTTAGTATTCCTAGAATTTTACAGTTTCTCCAGGATGGTTTGGATAGGGGTTTGTCTGCAAGTTCCCTGAAGGGACAAATCTCTGCTCTTTCTGTTTTATTTCACAGAAAGATTGCTAATCTTCCTGATATTCACTGTTTTGTACAGGCTTTAGTTCATATTAAGCCTGTCATTAAATCAATTTCTCCTCCTTGGAGTCTTAATTTGGTTTTGAGGGCGTTACAGGCTCCTCCATTTGAGCCTATGTACTGTTTGGACATTAAACTGCTTTCTTGGAAAGTGTTGTTCCTTTTGGCCATCTCTTCTGCTAGAAGAGTTTCTGAGCTTTCTGCTCTTTCTTGTTAATCTCCTTTTCTGATTTTTCATCAGGATAAGAAGGTTTTGCGGAGTTCATTTAAGTTTTTACCTAAGGTTGTGAATTCTAACAACATTAGTAGATAAATTGTTGTCCCTTCCTTGTGTCCTAATCCTAAGAATTCTTTGGAAAGATCCTTACATTCTTTGGATGTGGTAAGGGCTTTGAAATATGCTGAAGCTACTAAAGATTTCAGGAAGACTTCTAGTCTATTTGTTATATTTTCTGGACCTAGGAAAGGTCAGAAGGCCTCTATTTCCTTGGCTTCTTGGTTAAAGCTTTTGATTCTTCACGCTTATTTGGAGTCGGGTCAGGCCCCGCCCCAGAGAATTACAGCTCATTCTACTAGATCAGTCTCCACTTTGTGGGCTTTTAAGAATGAAGCTTCAGTTGATCAGATTTGCAAAGCGGCGACTTGGTCCTCTTTGCATACATTTACTAAATTCTACCGTTTTCATGTATTTGCTTCTTCAGAAGCAGTTTTTGGTAGAAAAGTTCTTCAGGCAGCTGTTTCAGTTTGATTATTCTGCTGATGTTTTAAGTTTTTCTTTTCTTTAGGAGAATAACTTATATTTTGGGTTGTGGATTAATTTTTCAGCATATGGCTGTTTATTTTTATCCCTCCCTCTCTAGTGACTCTTGCGTTGAGATCCACATCTTGGGTATTGATATCCCATATGTCACTAGCTCATGGACTCTTGACAAATACATGAAAGAAAACATAATTTATGTAAGAACTTGCCTGATAAATTAATTTCTTTCATATTGGCAAGAGTCCATGAGGCCCACCCTTTTTATGGTGGTTATGATTTTTTTTGTATGAAGCACATTTATTTCCAAATTCCTTTGTTGATGCTTTTTACTCCTTTCTTTATCACCCCACTACTTGGCTATTCGTTAAACTGAATTATGGGTGTGGTGAGGGGTGTATTTATAGGCATTTTGAGGTTTGGGAAACTTTGCCCCTCCTGGTAGGATTGTATATCCCATACATCACTAGCTCATGGACTCTTGCCAATATGAAAGAAATTAATTTATCAGGTAAGTTCTTACATAAATTATGTTTTTTTAACAAAAATAGGTAAATTTTGTAGTAAATATAACCAACAGGGGAATAGAAAAGTTTTCAGAATCGTAATTTTGGCTGATAGTGAAATAGATAATGGTCTCCATCTGTCTAGCAGACTTTTTCTTTCTTGGAAAAATTTAGTAAAATTCAAATTATACCACAATCCTTGATTTATTACTAAATTGTAAGCCCAAATATTTAATTTGTTCTTCCTCTTGAAAATGATGATTAATAGCCTGCCCAGAAGGGCGTCTAATCCATAATATTTCTGATTTTCCCTGATTGAATTTATAGCCCGAAAACTAGCTGAATTCTTCAATTAATTCTAGTAGCACCGGGATATTTTGTGCAGTACTGGGCAGAAAAAGTATTAAGTCATCTGCATAAAGAGCTAACTTTATCTTACCGTTTCCTACCTTTACCCCCAGTAGAACTTGTCTAAGTCTCGTAGCAAATGGTTCTTTTGACAGGTTAAATAACAGGGATGACAAAGGGCACACCTGTCTTGTCCCCTTAGTAAACCTTATTTTTGGAGAAAAAGACCATTTATTAAAGGGACATTATACACTCATTTTTTCTTTGCATAAATGTTTTGTAGATGATCTATTTATATAGCCCATAAAGGTTTTTTTTTAAAATAAATGTATAGTTTTGCTTATTTTTAAATAACATTGCTCTGATTTTCAGACTCCTAACCAAGCCCCAAAGTTTTATGTGAATACTGTCAGCTACCTTCTCCAGCTTGCTCCTGTTTGTGTAAAGGGTCTTTTCATATGCAAAAGAAGGGGGAGGGGGGGGAGTGTCTTATTTGCCACTTGCAGTGGGCTTTCCAGCTACCTTTTCAACAGAGCCAAACTGACAGCTTCTAAGTAAGTTTTTAAACAGTTTTATACTGGATTTTTATATCAGTATCTGTGCATCTTATTCTTTATAGTAGTGTCTATTACATGCAGTTATATGAAAATAAGTGTATACTGTCCCTTTAAGAGGCAGGAATATGTTGTGTTATAAATCAATTTTACGAAGTTAAAAAAAATTCCCTGATATCCCAAACTGGGTTAATGTAGTGAAGAGGTGGTCCCAAATGATTACATTGAACGCTTTTTCTGCATCTAGCGTTACCAAGGCACTATCACTGTTTTTACCTTTTAACTTATTTTCATTCCAATAATGATTTAAAGTCAGTAAAACTTTTCTTATATTTTTTGAAGAGTTTCTCCCTGGCATAAATCCTGATTGATCGCTATGTATCAAATTATTAATATATTTTTTTAATCTATCTGCGACTATTGCTGTGAGTAACTTGAATATCCCCTTTCTTATCTGTAACCACAATTCCTGGCTCTTCCATTAGGTTTGCAGTGGGCAAGGTACCAACTACAGTTTCTAGTTCATGGCTTCTTTTCAGGCTTCCACTTTCAGCTTGTTCTTTCGTGGAAGCAGCCACTTTAAAGAAATTAGTAAGCCTTACTTGTTTAGCATATTCTCCCCCCCCCCCGCCCGCCAGTTATGGCTGCATGCTTCATTCTTGGTCTGGATTTTAGATCAAATGGAAATAGTTCAACAAATGTAATACAATCACATGTTATGGAAAATCCATAATAATCTTCAATGTTATGCTTCTTTTCAGGGCCTAATTTCTTAGTCAATGGTTACGTGCAACACTGGGTGGAGCATTGTTGTTTTTACATGAATAAAGCTAATTATATTCATGCTACTATAACCCCGAAACCATGGGCATAATACTACTTTATTTTCTTCAATGTGTTACATACATTTTAATAAGTAATCTATGTAAGATATCCTGTTATCAACTCAGAATGTTACAGTTTGTCCACTTGAACATAGGACAATCTAATCTGTTAGGCTGTGTTAAATCAACTACTTGCAGAAAGAGGATAAAGTTTCTGCATTATTGGTGGATAAGTACAGATGAGTAGCAATCAACCTTGTCAGTGGTGTTTTCAGACATGGTTCAGTAGAAGTGCAAATTGCACCAAACCACTTTTGCACTGTTTTCGGCCTTTCACATGACAGGGATGTAAAAACAGTTCAGATATTCAACATTGGACTGCAACACTACCCTCCTTACGCTCTAAATAACAATAATAATGGATTACGTATACAATTAAAATGTACGTACCTTACCAGGAAACACCACAATCAATTAAACAGTAGAATGGTGCTTTAATTTTATTATTTGCAAAGTAATTACCCAATAATAGATGTACCCTTAAAGTACCAATACGGTTTCTGAAAAAAAAATCAAGGGTGTATAATGTTTAAATAAACACTATATATATATATATATATATATATATATATATATATATATATATATATATATATATATATATATATATATATATATATATATATTTTATGTGCTTTCTCTTCCACCCACCCCAAACACAACTTTATGCACATTAGGTATCTTTTTTTTTTTTTAAAAGATATTTATGACCAAAAGTATGTAGCCATCCTGTTTCAACCACACCCATTGCTAACTGGTGCATACAATCTAGCACATAGCCAAGAAATCTCCGTAGACTCATTGGCAATACAATGTATTGTACGGAAGCTTAGTGACTTTAAGAGTAGCACTGTCATAGGATGCCACCTTTACAAGTCAGTTCATTACATTTCTGTCCTACTAAATCTGCCCTAGTCAACTGTGCCATTATTGTGAAGTGAAAGTGACTGGGAGCACAACAGCACAGCCACAAATTGGTAGATTATGTAAACTCTCACAGAGGTTCCACTGAGAGCTGAAGCATGCAGGGTCTGGAATAGTCGGGAAAAACCAGGAATCAACTAAGATGATGACCCAATAAAAAATTCCCAAAGGAAATCAAATATAAAGGCAGCAAGTGATAAAAGTAATAAACTTACTTTATTAAAACAATTAGCAACGCGTTTCTCAGCCACCATATGTTCATCATATATCTCTTCGTTCTAATAATATTGTGGTAATATGTTAATACTTATTAAAATCTTGTGATATTGAGATCATATATATATTTTTTTTAGATATACCATCTATTTGTGATAGTCTGGTTATATAGACCAAGATCAGACCACTACTAATTAATATATTTTGTAGAACAGTGATCACTTATTAATCATTATAGTAAGGGCGCCCCCTATAACATTCTTCAATATTAATGACAATGATTATGGAATGTGATGTCCAACAAGCTCTTGTATGTGGGTACCTGTCCATCAGACATATTTTTGGCCATTTATCGCTCTATTTAACAAACCCTTCTCCTCTCTATTACTGCAGGTTCTCACAATAGAACCTACAGTCACGATTTATTGGCAGTTATGTTGAAAATATAGCCCAAAAATATAGGATCCAGGTATTTGTCAGGGAGATGTTTGCAAAGACTAATAAATATGAAAAAGCCAAACCAACAGTGAGATATATTACACAATACAATGAAGCATGGGAAGATGTAAGACACATTATGAAATGTCATTGGCATCTATTACTAATGGATGACAAACTTAGTTCCATTCTAACACAACCACAAATGACTCCACACAAAGCACCTAATCTCTGTGACAGTTTGGTACACAGACACAATGTCCACCCCTGGTTACAAAAATCACAGATTGAACTTGGCTGTTATCCTTGCAAATTATGCAAAGCATACGATCCATATTAAGCGTGCAAGGTTTTTTTTCAGCAAGAAATGGCAAGGTATATAAAATCCATGATAAGATAATCTGTAGGATTGAGGGACTTGTATATTTGGCTAAATGTAGTTGTTCCCTATTTTATGTAGGGAAAACGACACACCCATTACGTGAAAGAGTAGTGGAACACCTTAGAGAGAGAATGAGGTAGAGGATTCAAGCATAGCAAGACATTTTAAGTTGTTCCATAACTTAAACCCTTGTGACCTAAAGTGATAGGCATTGACATGATTAGATTAGGCATCAGAGGAGGGGATTTAGATAAAATCCTCCTGCAGCATGAAAGCAGGTGGATATTTCATCTTGATACCCTTAGTCCCAATGGCCTCAAAAGAATTGCATTTTGGCCATTTCCTCTAGTTCTGATATTAAATAGCAACTTATTTCTCGTAATTGTCAATTTTTCTATTCTTTTTGTGTTCCCATCTGTTATAGTAATTTGAAAACTAATTTTGTCTAATGTATTTAAGTCTATAAACTGCTGTTGCACTTTGTAAATACTTTTTGTAACATGTTCTGCTATTAAGTATTGTTTCCGAATAGTTATGTCACAATTTACTATTCGGTTTCATTCAGTGTTCCTATGTCAAGTAGGAACCAATATTCACAGGCATCCTTTTCTCGAGGGCTATGTACCTGGATCCTCTTTAACCCTTTCGTGACAGGGTTAAAGTGTCTACATCGGAACACCTGTTCCGATGTAGACAAATTGAAACTACGCGATCGTGCATACGATCGCGAGATTTCAATTATTGGATCGCATCTGGGGGGCGTCCCTACAACCCTAGGAACGCCCTCCAGACCGCGATCAAGTCCTTGAAGCGCAGAAGGCTTCAGGACAGCCGTTTGATATGACGTTCTATTCCGTCATAACGGCTTTAAAGCCCAGTGTAAATATGACGGAATAGAACGGCATAACGGCGTTAAAAGGTTAAAAAGAAGTTCATAATTTGAAAATAAACATGCCTGGAAGAAGCCTTTTCAAGAGGTGAAACGATTGTTGGCAAATACTTCTAACTAAGGAGGAAACTTAGTGTCCATTACTGATTCATGCTGAACTCTCCTTATAAGTATTACCTATACTGCCTGCTTATTTGCGTTTGAGGTGGGAGAAGGCATTGGGCAATCTTACCTGATATCTCCGCAACTTTGTTCGGCAGGGACGACCCTGTTGTCTAGTTGCGTTTGAGATTCAGCACACTCCAATTACCTTAATGGCGAGCGGCCATTAAGGTGATTGTGGGATGACAGCCGTTGTGGGAGCAGGCGTTGGCTCTACATCCTAACTTCTTCGTTTGGATTGGTCTAGTAATACTGGCTGCCGACCGCGTAATAGATATTGCTACTCCCCTAGGGCTGTCATACTTGGATTATGGGACATTTCAATTACATATATTGGGACCATTGAACAGACTTCAAAGGCGGAAATAACTCCTGTTCCTCTAAGAAAGGACCTGATATCGGCACAACAAGGAGGACTCTTTACTCAGTCGACTGCATTTGGACCAAAGGAGTATAGCCTTTTTGTCTGCAATAGCTCTCATTTTCCCTTGAGTCTTTGCAGCTAAATATTTATTTGCTGTATCTTACGCTCTTTAGTCTGTACAATATATCTCCTTATGTAAGAATGTAAATACAGAACATATTCTTATTTTCAAAACATATTTCATTATTGTAAATTGTTTTTCACTGACCAATAGTGTTTTTGTTCACTAAACAATTGGATATACCTCCATAAGTGATTAAAACTGGTCTTCTATGTGACAAGAGTGCTGTTTGAAATATTTTTCTCTTTTAAATATCCTATTATATGTTTGTAAAGTACTAGCTTTAAAACTGTCACTGACAATGGCCCCAGCAACAATTGTCCAATCCCATTTCCCCCACCAACCCGTTAAATTTACAGGGCTGCTGCCAGACCTTTGCTAATGTGCTTCCGAGCTCTCAAGCATATTCCTCCCTGTCTTTGCTTACAGCGTTGCAAGCACTGCACTAACGCATTGCAAAGGGCATAGAAAATAAAATTCTTCCAGTAGCACAATAGTTAGCACTGCACTAGCAGATGTAACCGGGCAGTTAGAGGTGAGAAATCGAATGTGCTGAGGTCTGGGAATTAAAAATTTAAGTAATTTAAGTATTGTCTTTAAAATCAGGGTTCATCCAATCTTTGGGGCCAGGCCAGTACTTGAGACTGTGCATCAGGAATATCTCAATTAAATGAATAAAATATATATATATATATATATATATATATATATATATATATATATATATATATATATATATATATATATATATATATATATATATATATATAAAATTGGTTTAAAGAAAATGCATTAAAGAAAATGGATTAAAACAAACTAAAAAAAACATAATTTGTTTAAAATTGCAAAATAATTCATAGTTTATCCAGACCAGACTTTTTTTTTTTTTTAATTGATCTAAATTTGAGTTTGATAATTTGGATAGTTTGATCTATGTTAACAATACATTATTATTAGGATATGGAGACTGGCAATAAAAACCTGTCGCACTAAACATTACTATAACACTACTTCTCTTCAAAAGGAATAAACAAAAGTTTACTATGCATAAGACTACTACAGGTATAAAACCTTTTATTCAAACTGCTTGGGACCGGGAAAGGTTGGAATGTCAGAATATTTGCATCTTTAAAATGGGACAATTTGGAGAGGGGAAAAGCATGTTATATCATGTAGCCAATATTTACATGTCGTAATACAGTGTATACATGTAAGCTAAAGGTGGGTCTATATAATTTTAATTTTGTATACATAGTACTGTCAGAACGATAGTACAGTACTCAAATCAGAAAACCAATAGTAGTTGTTTGTTTTAAATAAATATAGACTTATTTTAAAACGCAAAACAAAGTACCAAGTTACTAAAGACTGTGACTTACAGGCAGGGAAAGTAGTATTTTTGATAATTCTATTTTGTAAAAAATATTAAGAAAGCGTTTAGATTTTGAAATTCTGTATATGAGGATTTGTACCTGTATATCCATGTAGATCCGTCAAGCTGCCAAATTTCATATAGATTGTTTCATCCTTTTTCCTTTCACTTATTTTTTCTATTTAGCTTGGTCTGAAAAGTTTTTCAGACATACAGTACTGTGCAAAAGTCTTAGTCCACCATTAGATTTGTTGTTTTAGCAAAGGTATAATCACCATATATAATTATTTCTCAGTCTCTTTATTAGAATACAACCAGAAAAGAGAGGATATTAGTATGAAGTGTTAAAAAAAACAGAACAAAACCAGATAAAACAGCTTCTATAGGCTAAAGTGGCAAGGATTTAGTGTGACCTCAACTTACACTTGAGCAATAGTAGGAATCAGGCTCTCATAAACCTGAATGGAACCCTAATTAAAGTCAATGCTAACACCTGTATTTGTCCTACTAAGTCATGTCAAAATGAATGCTGTGAAAAAAGCTCAAGACATGCTTGAGCATTACATACACAAGTGGTATGAGATTAATTCATTAGAAGCTTGCTAATAGGACCAACTTTTAATCACATAATTCCATTCAAAATGCCAAAGATCACAGAATTTGACAGGCAAAAAATCATACTTTCTTTTACAAAGATATGACGAGTCCATGGATTTCATCCTTGTGGGATATTAACCTCCTGCTAACAGGAAGTGACAAAGAGCACCACAGCAGCAGAGCTGTATATATAGCCCCTCCCCTTCCCCTTCAACCCACCAGTCATTCTCTATGCCTGTGTTATACTAGGAAGACATGGTAAACTGAGGTGTTAGTTTTAGTTTCTTCAATCAAGAAGTTTTTTATTTTAAATGGTACCGGTGCGTACTATTTTCCTCATGGGGATATGGAAGAAGATTTCTGCCCTGAGGTTTGATGATCTTAGCATTTGTAACTAAGATCCACGCTGGTTCCCACAAGACTTCTGAAGGTAACCATGAGACATCTTCAGTGTGGAGACCGGTTTCATGCTACAAGCAGCATTAAGGTATGTGCAGCCTTTTTTTCTGAGGAGACTTGGTGTATCAGAACTGGCTGGCATTATTTCCCTGTATGGGAATGGGGTAAGCAGTAAAACCTATTTTAATAAGAGGGGTGTTACTGTAGTCCCTATTTTATATTTATCATTAGTTGATATTTGGGCATTATGTGACATGGGAGACAATATAAAAAACGATGTTTTATGTTTTTTATTTTTGGCACTTATTGGTTTTATGCTTGAGGGTTATATTGTGTGTGTATTTTTACTTTAGTGCAAAACTGCATTTCCATGCGGCGTTGTTTGGGCCTACTCCAACTTTTGACCTTAAGGGGCGGAGCCTATTTTGGCGCAATTTCTTCAGGCTTAGCAGCAGCAAACAGTAACTCGGTGGCTCCTGGACTGTGTAGCTGGTCTGAAGGGTTGGAAACTTGATTCGAGTACCCTGGGGGCAGGTAGGCGCCATAGCAGAGCTGTGGCGAGGTGCAGAGTGTATTTTTATCTTTTGACTACATACATTTGATATAAGTACTTCTAAAGCCTTATTTCTGCCCTTGCTTCTGGGTGCAGTAATTTTTGGATTAACCAACGATATTGTTACATTTGGGAATAATTTAACGTTTTTTGTGCATTTTTGAAAAATTGTTCCCTTTTTCTTTTCTTAAAGGCACAATATACGTTTTTTCTAATGTTTATTTTATGCTATAAATAAGTGTTTAAACGACTTTTGTGGTATTACTAGTCTGTTCAACATGTCTGACATTGAGGTTTCTCATTGTTCTATGTGTTTAGAAGCTATTGTGTAACTTTTGTACTGAAAGGGCTTTACAATGTAAAAAGCATATTTTAAATAAAATAAGTGTGCCTAGGGATGATGCTCAGTCTGAAGTGAATCAGGATATGCCATCCAATTCTCCCCAAGTGTCACAACCTTTTATGCCCACACAAGCGACGCCTAGTACTTCTAGTGCGTCTAATTCCTTTACTCTGCAGGAGATAGCTGCAGTTATGTTAACTACCCTTACAGAGGTATTGTCTAAATTACCAGTGTTGCAGGGTGAAAGCAGTAGGTCATGTATTAATGTAAATACTGAATCCTCTGATGCTTTATTAGCTATTTCCGATGTTCCCTCACAGTGCTCTGAGTTGGGGATTAGGGAATTACTGTCTGAGGGTGAAATTTCTGATTCAGGGAATGTTTTGCCTCAGACAGATTCGGATGCTATATCATTTAAATTTAAGCTTGATCACCTCTGCCTGTTGCTTAGGGACATTTTAGCGACTCTGGATGATTGTGATCCTATTGTGATTCCTCCAGAGAAATTGTGTAAAATGCATAAATATTTGGAAGTTCCTACTTACATTGATGTTTTTCCGGTTCCTAAGAGAATTTCGGAAATTATTAGTAAGGAATGGGATAGACCAGGCATACTGATTTTCTCCCTCTCCTAATTTTAAGTAAATGTTTCCTATATCAGATACCATTCGGGACTCATGGCAAGCGGTCCCTAAGGTAGAGGGAGCTATATCTTCCCTAGCTAAGCGTACTACTATACCCATTGAGGATAGTTGTGCTTTCAAGGATCCTATGGATAAGAAATTAGAGGGTCTACTAAAGAAATTATTTGTTAATCAGGGATTTCTTTTACAACCTATGTTTTGAATTGTTCCAGTAGCTACTGCAGCAGCTTTTTGGTTTGAGGCTCTAGAAGAGTCTCTTAAGGTTGAGACTCCATTAGATGACATTCTAGATAGAATTAAGGCTCTTAAGCTAGCTAATTCTTTTATTACTGATGCCGCTTTTCAAATTGTTAAATTAGCGGCAAAAATGTAGGATTTGCTATTTCTCCTACATTGGTGTGTCCGGTCCACGGCTTCATCCTTACTTGTGGGATATTCTCTTCCCCTACAGGAAATGGCAAAGAGAGCACACAGCAAAGCTGTCCATATAGCCCCCCCTCTGGCTCCGCCCCCCAGTCATTCTCTTTGCCGCTCTGAACAAGTAACATCTCCACGGGGATGGTAAAGAGTTTGTGGTGTTAGTTGTAGTTTTATTTCTTCTATCAAAAGTTTATTTTAAAATAGTGCCGGTTTGTACTATTTACTCTACAACAGAAAGTGATGAAGATTTCTGTTAAAAGAGGAGTATGATTTTAGCACCAGTAACTAAAATCCATTGCTGTTCCCACGCAGGACTGTTGAAACCAGAGAGCATCAGTTGGGGGGAACAGTTTGCAGACTTATCTGCTTCAGGTATGACCAGTCTCTTTTCTAACAAGACCCAGTAATGCTAGAAGACTGTCATTTTTCCCTTATGGGACCGGTAAGCGATTTTCTTAGACTCAGTAACAGAATTAAGGCTTATAAATTGGGCTCTATGCTGGTTGACACTATTGTGGGCTAAATCGATTAGTTTTTTATCATATTATATGACATTTGGAGTGTTTTGTGAACTTTGAAACACTTTTGGGAACGTTTATTTGCGCCTGGCAGTTGTTTAGACACCTAAATCTAGTCAGAAAGGCCCCTTCACTCTGGTATGCAGAGGGAGGAGGCCTCATTTTCGCGCCTCAATTGCGCAGTTACTTCCAGAGGCAGTGCATGCAGCTTCATGTGAGAGGGTCCTGTGACTGAGAAAAGGACTCAGGGAGGCTTTATTCTGTGGTGAATCACCCCTAAGGAATGTAAAAGCCGCAGCAATGTCTGTGGCAGGGACTGTAGTGTGTTTAAAACCGGTAAATTGAACTATTAGCTCCGGTTTGCTCATTTAAGGGGTTAGAGACTTGAAATTTGGTGTGCAATACTTTCAAAGCATTAAGACACTGGGGTGTAAATTTCAGAAAGATCGAATATTTCTTTGATAGTTTTTTGAACATTCAGAAATAAAGTGTGCTCTTTTTATTATTTAAAGAGACAGTAACGGTTTTGTTTAAAATTGTTTTTATTACATTAATAGCCTGCCGAAATCTGTCTAACATGTCTGTACCTTCAGATAGCATATGTTCTGTGTGTATGGAGGCCAAGGCGGTTCCCCCTTTAAATGTATGTGCAAATTGTGCCATGGCGTCCAAACAAAGTAAGGACAGTACTGTCACATTTTAATAAGGTTGCCCAAGATGATTCTTCTAATGAAGGTAGTGGGGATAGTTCATCATCCTCTCCTTCTGTGTCAACACCAGTTTTGCCCGCGCAGGCGATACCTAGTACATCTAGCGCGCCAATGCTTGTTACTATGCAGCAATTAACAGCAGTAATGGATAATTCTATAGCAGCTCTTTTATCCAAACTGTCAGCATTTCCCAGAAAGCGTGATTGCTCAGTTTTAAATACAGAGGATGAGCAAGTAGGCGCTGACGATAATTTATCTGCCATACCCTCACATCAATCTGAATTGGCAGTGAGGGAGGGTCTGTCTGAGGGAGAAATTTCTGATTCAGGAAAAATTTCTCAGCAGGCAGAACCTGATATCGTGGCATTTAAATTTAAGCTAGAACATCTCCGCGCCCTGCTTAAGGAGGTGCTAGCTACTCTTGATGATTGTGATTCTTTGGTAATTCCAGAGATGTTGTGCAAAATGGACAAATTCTTAGAGGTCCCAGTGCACGCTGATGCTTTACCGATACCCAAGAGGGTAGCGGACATAGTGAATAAGGAGTGGGAGAAGCCAGGTGTACCTTTTGTTCCACCTCCTATATTTAAGAAAATGTTCCCCATTGTCGACCCCAGAAGGGACGCATGGCAAACGGTCCCTAAGGTAGAGGGGGCAGTTTCAACGTTAGCAAAGCGCACAACTATTCCTATAGAGGACAGTTGCGCTTTCAAAGATCCTATGGATAAAAAATTGGAAGGATTGCTTAAAAAGATTTTTGTTCAGCAAGGTTTCCTTCTTCAACCAATTTCGTGCATTATTCCTGTCACCACGGCGGCGTCTTTTTGGTTCGAGGAACTAGAAAGTTCGCTCCAAAAGGAGACTCCATATGATGAAGTCATGGACAGAATTCACGCACTAAAGTTGGCTAATTCCTTTATTTTGGATGCCGCTTTTCAATTAGCAAAATTAGCGGCGAAAAACTCAGGTTTTGCAATAGTGGCGCGCAGGGCGCTTTGGCTAAAATCTTGGTCGGCGGATGTGTCGTCCAAAACAAAATTACTTAATATTCCCTTCAAGGGTAAGACCCTTTTCGGGCCAGAATTGAAGGAGATTATTTCTGACATCACTGGGGGAAAGGGCCATGCCCTCCCACAGGATAGGCCTTTCAAGGCTAAGAACAAGTCTAATTTTCGTTCTTTTCGCAATTTCAGGAACGGACCGGCTTCTAACTCTGCAGCCTCTAGACAAGAGGGTAACGCTTCCCAGCCTAAACCAGCATGGAAACCATTGCAAGGCTGGAACAAGGGTAAACAGGCCAAGAAGCCTGCTGCTGCTACCAAGACAGCATGAAAGGGTAGCCCCCGATCCGGGACCGGATCTAGTAGGGGGCAGACTTTCTCTCTTTGCTCAGGCTTGGGCAAGAGATGTTCCGGATCCCTGGGCACTAGAAATAGTCTCTCAGGGGTATCTTCTAGAGTTCAAGGAACTTCCTCCAAGGGGAAGGTTTCACATGTCTCGCTTATCTTCAGACCAGATAAAGAGACAGGCATTCTTACATTGCGTAGGAGATCTATTAAAAATGGGAGTGATAAACCCAGTTCCAACAGCGGAACAAGGTCTGGGTTTTTACTCAAACCTGTTTGTAGTTCCCAAAAAAGAGGTAACTTTCAGGCCAATTCTGGATTTAAAAATTCTAAACAAATTCCTCAGAGTTCCATCATTCAAAATGGAAACCATTCGAACGATTTTACCAACAATCCAGGAGGGTCAATACATGACTACTGTGGACTTAAAGGATGCGTACCTGCATATTCCTATCCACAAAGATCATCATCAGTTCCTGAGGTTCGCCTTTATGGACAAACATTACCAGTTCGTGGCTCTTCCGTTCGGTTTAGCCACTGCTCCCAGAATTTTCACAAAGGTGCTAGGGTCCCTTCTAGCGGTCCTATGGCCGAGGGGCATTGCTGTAGCTCCTTACCTAGACAACATTCTAATCCAAGCGTCGTCCCTTTCCAAAGCAAGGGCTCATACAGACATTGTTTTAGCCTTTCTCAGGTCTCACGGGTGGAAGGTGAACATAGAAAAGAGTTCCCTGTCCCCGTCCACAAGGGTTCCTTTTCTGGGAACAATAATAGATTCCGTGGAAATGAAGATTTTTCTGACAGAGGTCAGAAAGTTAAAGCTTCTAAACGCTTGTCGAGTTCTTCAATCTATTCCTCAGCCTTCCATAGCTCAGTGCATGGAAGTAATAGGACTTATGGTTGCAGCAATGGACGTGGTTCCTTTTGCTCGAATTCATTTAAGACCATTGCAACTGTGCATGCTCAAACAGTGGAATGGGGATTATGCAGACTTGTCTCCCCAGATTCAAGTAGACCAGGTAACCAGAGACTCACTCCTCTGGTGGTTGACTCAGGATCACCTGTCTCAGGGAATGAGTTTCCGCAGACCAGAGTGGGTCATTGTCACGACCGACGCCAGTCTCTTAGGCTGGGGCGCGGTTTGGGACTCTCTGAAAGCTCAGGGTCTATGGTCTCGGGAAGAGTCTCTTCTCCCGATAAACATTCTGGAACTGAGAGCGATATTCAATGCGCTCCTGGCTTGGCCTCAACTAGCGAAGGCCAGATTCATAAGATTTCAGTCGGACAACATGACGACTGTAGCGTACATCAATCATCAGGGGGGAACAAAGAGTTCCTTGGCGATGAGAGAGGTATCCAAGATCATCAAATGGGCGGAGGATCACTCCTGCCATCTATCTGCAATTCACATCCCAGGAGTAGACAACTGGGAGGCGGATTATTTGAGTCGGCAGACTTTCCATCCGGGGGAGTGGGAACTTCACCCGGAGGTGTTTGCCCAGTTAACTGAACTATGGGGCACTCCAGATATGGATCTGATGGCGTCTCGTCAGAACTCCAAGGTTCCTCGCTACGGGTCCAGATCCAGGGATCCCAAGGCGACACTAGTGGATGCATTGGTGGCACCCTGGTCGTTCAATCTGGCTTATGTGTTTCCACCGTTTCCTCTCCTTCCCAGGCTTGTAGCGAGGATCAAACAGGAGAAGGCCTCTGTGATTCTAATGGCTCCTGCTTGGCCACGCAGGACTTGGTATGCAGACCTGGTGAATATGTCATCGGCTCCACCATGGAAGCTACCTTTGAGGCAGGATCTTCTAGTACAAGGTCCATATGAACATCCAAATCTAGCCTCTCTGCAACTGACTGCTTGGAAATTGAACGCTTGATTCTATCTAAGCGTGGGTTTTCAGATTCGGTTATAGATACTCTGGTTCAAGCCAGAAAACCTGTGACTAGGAAAATTTACCATAAGATATGGCAGAAATATATCTGTTGGTGTGAATCCAAGGGTTACTCATGGAGTAAATTTAAAATTACTAGGATACTTTCCTTTCTCCAAGAGGGTTTGGATAAAGGTTTGTCAGCTAGTTCTTTAAAAGGACAGATATCCACTCTGTCTGTTTTGTTGCACAAGCGTCTGTCAGCCGTGCCAGATGTACAGACGTTTGTACAGGCCTTAGTTAGGATCAAGCCTGTCTACAGACCTATAACTCCTCCATGGAGTCTAAACTTAGTTCTTTCAGTTCTTCAAGGGGTTCCGTTTGAACCCTTACATTCCATAGATATTAAGTTACTATCTTGGAAAGTTCTGTTTTTGGTTGCTATTTCTTCTGCTAGAAGAGTTTCTGAATTGTCTGCTTTGCAGTGTTCTTCACCTTATCTGGTATTCCATACAGATAAGGTAGTTTTGCGTACCAAGCCTGGTTTTCTTGAACGTTTGTTACACAACCTAGATGTGGTCCGTGCTTTAAAATTCTATTTAGAAGCAACAAAGGATTTCAGACAGACATCATCCTTGTTTGTCGTTTATTCTGGTAAGAGGAGAGGGCAGAAAGCTACTGCTACTTCTCTTTCCTTTTGGCTGAAAAGCATCATCCGATTGGCTTATGAGACTGCCGGACGGCAGCCTCCTGAACGAATTACAGCTCACTCTACTAGAGCTGTGGCTTCCACATGGGCCTTCAAGAACGAGGCTTCTGTTGAACAGATCTGTAAGGCAGCGACTTAGTCTTCTCTGCATACTTTTGCCAAATTTTACAAATTCGATACTTATGCTTCTTCGGAGGCTATTTTTGGGAGAAAGGTTTTGCAAGCCGTGGTGCCTTCCGTTTAGGTTACCTGACTTGTTCCCTCCCTTCATCTGTGTCCTAAAGCTTTGGTATTGGTTCCCACAAGTAAGGATGAAGCCGTGGACCGGACACACCAATGTAGGAGAAAACAGAATTTATGTTTACCTGATAAATTTCTTTCTCCTACGGTGTGTCCGGTCCACGGCCCGCCCTGGCTTTTAGTCAGGTTTAAAAATTTTTATTTCTGTACACTACAGTCACCACGGCACCCTATAGTTTCTCCTTTTTCTCCTAACCGTCGGTCGAATGACTGGGGGGCGGAGCCAGAGGGGGGGCTTTATGGACAGCTTTGCTGTGTGCTCTCTTTGCCATTTCCCTGTAGGGGAAGAGAATATCCCACAAGTAAGGATGAAGCCGTGGACCGGACACACCGTAGGAGAAAGAAATGTATCAGGTAAACATAAATTCTGTTTTCTCCTGTTAAGTGTGGTCAGTCCACGGGTCATCATTACTTCTGGGATATTATCTCCTACCCTACAGGAAGTGCAAGAGGATTCACCCAGCAGAGCTGCTATATAGCTCCTCCCCTCTACGTCACCTCCAGTCATTCTCTTGCACCCAACGAATAGATAGGATGTGTGAGAGGACTGTGGTGATTTTAATTAGTTTATTACCTTCAATCAAAAGTTTGTTATTTTATAATAGCACCGGAGTGTGTTATTCATTCTCTGGTAGAATTTGAAGAAGAATCTACCTGAGTTTTTTCTATGATTTTAGCCGGAGTAGTTAAGATCATATTGCTGTTTCTCGGCCATCTGAGGAGAGGTAAACTTCAGATCAGGGGACAGCGGGCAGATTAATCTGCAAAGAGGTATGTAGCAGTTTATTATTTTCTGACATGGAATTGATGAGAAAATCCTGCCATACCGTTATAATGTAAACTCAGCCTTAAATGCAGTAGATGTAGCTGGTATCAGGCTGTCATGTATGTATATTTTACACTTCAGTATTCTGGGGAATGGTACTTCACTGGATTTATACTGTATGCATAGACTTAACCTATTTTGCAGGGACTTGCAATAGGTTTTAAATAACAATTAATTTATTGAGGTTAAACGTTTTTTTGCTGGCATGTAAAATCGTTTATTTCTCTGAGGTACTGGGTGAAAAAATGTTTTGGGCACTATTTTTTCCACTTGGCAATAGTTTTGTTTAAATTAAAGCAGTTTACTGATCTCTCTCACTGTTATGTGTGAGGGGGAGGGGCCATTTTTGGCGCTTTTACTACGCATCAAAAAACTCAGTCAGAAGTTCATTTTCTTCCTGCATGATCCGGTTCATCTCTACAGAACTCAGGGATCTCCAAAGCTTGTTTTGAGGGAGGTAATTATTCACAGCAGAGCTGTGAAGGTTGTAGTTGACTGTGATAAAAAACGTTTATTTGTGTATTTTTTTCTGCTGTCAGGGTTAGTTATCCTTTGCTAATGGGAACAATCCTTTGCTAAAATTGTATATTTCTTACAAAGATTTGATGCTATAACTTATTCATTTTCAACTGTCATAATTTTTCTGTGCTTCTTATAGGCACAGTTCGTTTTCATATTATTGTAAATTACTTGAAAAGCATTTCCAAGTTGCTAGTTTATTGCTAGTGTGTTAAACATGTCTGATTCAGAGGAAGATACATGTGCTATATGTGCTAATGCCAAAGTGGAGCCCAATAGAAATTTATGTACTAATTGTATTGATGTTACTTTAAATAAAAGTCAATCTGTACAAACTGAACATATTTCACCTAACAACGAGGGGAGAGTTATGCCGACTAACTCGCCTCACGTGTCAGTACCTGCATCTCCCGCTCGGGAGGTGCGTGATATTGTAGCGCCGAGTACATCTGGGCGGCCATTTCAAATCACATTACAGGATATGGCTACTGTTATGACTGAAGTTTTGGCTAAATTGCCAGAACTTAGAGGCAAGCGTGATCACTCTGGGGTGAGAACAGAGTGTGCTGATAATATTAGGGCCATGTCAGACACTGCGTCACAGGTGGCAGAACATGAGGACGGAGAGCTTCATTCTGTGGGTGACGGTTCTGATCCAAACAGACTGGATTCAGATATTTCAAATTTTAAATTTAAGCTGGAAAACCTCCGTGTATTACTAGGGGAGGTGTTAGCGGCTCTGAATGATTGTAACACAGTTGCAATACCAGAGAAAATGTGTAGGTTGGATAAATATTTTGCGGTACCCGGCGAGTACTGATGTTTTTCCTATACCTAAGAGACTTACTGAAATTGTTACTAAGGAGTGGGATAGGCCCGGTGTGCCGTTCTCACCTCCTCCGATATTTAGAAAAATGTTTCCAATAGACGCCACCACACGGGACTTATGGCAAACGGTCCCTAAGGTGGAGGGAGCAGTTTCTACTTTAGCTAAGCGTACCACTATCCCGGTGGAGGATAGCTGTGCTTTTTCAGATCCAATGGATAAGAAATTAGAGGGTTACCTTAAGAAAATGTTTGTTCAACAAGGTTTTATATTGCAACCTCTTGCATGTATTGCGCCTGTCACGGCTGCAGCAGCATTTTGGTTTGAGTCTCTGGAAGAGACACTTCAATCATCTACACTAGATGAGATTACACACAAACTTAAAGCCCTTAAGTTAGCTAACTCATTTATTTCAGATGCCGTAGTACATTTAACTAAACTTACGGCTAAGAATTCCGGATTTGCCATTCAGGCACGCAGAGCACTGTGGCTAAAATCCTGGTCAGCTGATGTTACTTCTAAATCTAAATTGCTTAATATACCTTTCAAAGGGCAGACCTTATTCGGGCCCGGGTTGAAAGAGATTATCGCTGACATTACAGGAGGTAAAGGCCATGCCCTGCCTCAGGACAAAGCCAAACCTAGGGCTAGACAGTCTAATTTTCGTTCCTTTCGTAATTTCAAAGCAGGAACAGCATCAACTTCCTCTGCACCAAAACAGGAAGGAGCTGTTGCTCGCTACAGACAAGGCTGGAAACCTAACCAGTCCTGGAACAAGGTCAAGCAGGCCAGGAAACCTGCTGCTGCCCCTAAGACAGCATGAATCGAGGGCCCCCGATCCGGGACCGGATCTAGTAGGGGGCAGACTTTCTCTCTTCGCCCAGGCTTGGGCAAGAGATGTTCAGGATCCCTGGGCGTTAGAGATCATATCTCAGGGATACCTTCTGGACTTCAAATCCTCTCCCCCAAGAGGGAGATTTCATCTGTCAAGGTTGTCAACAAACCAAATAAAGAAAGAAGCGTTCCTACGCTGCGTACAAGATCTTTTATTAATGGGAGTGATCCATCCAGTTCCGCGGTCGGAACAAGGACAAGGGTTTTACTCAAATCTGTTTGTAGTTCCCAAAAAAGAGGGAACTTTCAGGCCAATCTTGGATTTAAAGATCCTAAACAAATTCCTAAGAGTTCCATCGTTCAAGATGGAAACTATTCGAACAATTTTGCCCATGATCCAAGAGGGTCAGTACATGACCACAGTGGATTTAAAGGATGCTTACCTTCACATACCGATTCACAGAAGTCATTACCGGTATCTAAGGTTTGCCTTTCTAGACAGGCATTACCAGTTTGTAGCTCTTCCATTCGGATTGGCTACGGCTCCAAGAATCTTCACAAAGGTTCTGGGTACTCTTCTGGCGGTACTAAGACCGCGAGGAATTTCGGTAGCTCCGTACCTAGACGACATTCTGATACAAGCTTCAAGCTTTCAAACTGCCAAGTCTCATACAGAGTTAGTACTGGCATTTCTAAGGTCGCATGGATGGAAGGTGAACGAAAAGAAGTGTTCTCTCTTTCCACTCACAAGAGTTCCCTTCTTAGGGACTCTGATAGATTCTGTAGAAATGAAGATTTACCTGACAGAAGACAGGTTAGCAAAGCTTCAAAATGCATGCCGTGTCCTTCATTCCATTCAACACCCGTCAGTAGCTCAATGCATGGAGGTGATCGGCTTAATGGTAGCGGCAATGGACATAGTACCTTTTGCACGCCTACATCTCAGACCGCTGCAATTGTGCATGCTAAGTCAGTGGAATGGGGATTACTCAGATTTGTCCCCCACTCTGAATCTGAATCAAGAGACCAGAAATTCTCTTCTATGGTGGCTTTATCGGCCACACCTGTCCAGGGGGATGCCATTCAGCAGGCCAGACTGGACAATTGTAACAACAGACGCCAGCCTACTAGGTTGGGGCGCTGTCTGGAATTCTCTGAAGGCTCAGGGACTATGGAATCAGGAGGAGAGTCTCCTTCCAATAAACATTCTGGAATTGAGAGCAGTTCTCAATGCCCTTCTGGCTTGGCCCCAGTTAACAACTCGGGGGTTCATCAGGTTTCAGTCGGACAACATCACGACTGTAGCTTACATCAACCATCAGGGAGGGACAAGAAGCTCCCTAGCAATGATGGAAGTATCAAAGATAATTCGCTGGGCAGAGTCTCACTCTTGCCACCTGTCTGCAATCCACATCCCGGGAGTGGAGAACTGGGAGGCGGATTTCTTAAGTCGTCAGACTTTTCATCCGGGGGAGTGGGAACTTCATCCGGAGGTCTTTGCCCAGATACTTCGACGTTGGGGCAAACCAGAGATAGATCTCATGGCGTCTCGTCAGAACGCCAAGCTTCCTCGCTACGGGTCCAGATCCAGGGATCCGGGAGCGGTTCTGATAGATGCTTTGACAGCACCTTGGACCTTCGGGATGGCTTATGTGTTTCCACCCTTCCCGATGCTTCCTCGATTGATTGCCAGGATCAAACAGGAGAGAGCATCAGTGATTCTAATAGCACCTGCATGGCCACGCAGGACTTGGTATGCAGATCTAGTGGACATGTCATCCTGTCCGCCTTGGTCTCTACCTCTGAAACAGGACCTTCTGATCCAGGGTCCATTCAAACATCAAAATCTAACTTCTCTGAAGCTGACTGCTTGGAAATTGAACGCTTGATTTTATCAAAACTTGGTTTTTCTGAGCCAGTTATTGATACCTTAATACAGGCTAGGAAGCCTGTTACCAGAAGGATTTACCATAAAATATGGCGTAAATACTTATATTGGTGCGAATCCAAGAGTTACTCATGGAGTAAGGTTAGGATTCCAAGGATATTGTCTTTTCTACAAGAAGGTTTAGAAAAGGGGCTATCCGCTAGTTCTTTAAAGGGACAGATTTCAGCTCTGTCCATTCTTTTACACAAACGTCTGTCAGAAGTTCCGGACGTTCAAGCTTTTTGTCAGGCTTTAGCTAGGATCAAGCCTGTGTTTAAAACTGTTGCTCCGCCATGGAGTTTGAACTTAGTTCTTAATGTTTTACAGGGTGTTCCGTTTGAACCCCTTCATTCCATTGATATCAAGTTGTTATCTTGGAAAGTTCTGTTTTTAATGGCTATTTCCTCGGCTCGAAGAGTTTCTGAGTTATCTGCCTTACATTGTGATTCTCCTTATCTGATTTTTCATTCAGACAAGGTAGTTCTGCGTACTAAACCTGGGTTCCTACCTAAGGTGGTCACTAACAGGAATATCAATCAAGAGATTGTTGTTCCATCCTTGTGTCCTAATCCTTCCTCGAAGAAGGAACGTCTGCTACACAATCTAGATGTAGTCCGTGCCCTGAAATTTTATCTACAGGCAACTAAGGATTTTCGTCAAACGTCTTCCCTGTTTGTCGTTTATTCTGGTCAGAGGAGAGGTCAAAAAGCTTCGGCTACCTCTCTCTCTTTTTGGCTTCGTAGCATAATACGATTAGCCTATGAGACTGCTGGACAGCAGCCTCCTGAAAGAATTACAGCTCATTCTACTAGAGCTGTGGCTTCCACTTGGGCCTTTAAGAATGAGGCTTCTGTTGAACAGATTTGCAAGGCTGCAACTTGGTCTTCTCTTCATACTTTTTCCAAATTTTACAAATTTGACACTTTTGCTTCTTCGGAGGCTGTTTTTGGGAGAAAGGTTCTTCAGGCAGTGGTTCCCTCCGTATAAAGAGCCTGCCTGTCCCTCCCGTCATCCGTGTACTTTTGCTTTGGTATTGGTATCCCAGAAGTAATGATGACCCGTGGACTGACCACACTTAACAGGAGAAAACAAAATTTATGCTTACCTGATAAATTCATTTCTCCTGTAGTGTGGTCAGTCCACGGCCCGCCCTGTTTTTTATGGCAGGCTTAAAAAATTTTTGGATTATACTCCAGTCACCACTACACCCTTGGGCTTCTCCTTTCTCGTTGGTCCTTTGGTCGAATGACTGGAGGTGACGTAGAGGGGAGGAGCTATATAGCAGCTCTGCTGGGTGAATCCTCTTGCACTTCCTGTAGGGGAGGAGATAATATCCCAGAAGTAATGATGACCCGTGGACTGACCACACTACAGGAGAAATGAATTTATCAGGTAAGCATAAATTTTGTTTTTAGCACGTAGAGCATTGTGGCTCAAATCTTGGTCTACTGATGTGTCATCAAAACATAAGCTTTTAGCTATTCCCTTTTAAAGGTAAAACCCTTTTTTGGGCCAGAATTGAAGGAGATCATTTCTGATATTACAGGAGGTAAGGGCCATGCCCTACCTCAGGATAGGTTTCCAGTCGGACAACATAATGACTGTGGCATATGTCAATCATCAGGGGGGATCAAGGAGTTCCTAAGCGATGATAGAAGTATCCAAGATGACAAGAGTGGGCCTCTGCCAAACTGATTATCTGTCAGTGATCTACATCCCAGGGGTAGAGGACTGGGAAGCAGATTTTCTAAGTCGACAGAGTTTTCATCCGGGGGAGTGGGAACTTCACCCGGAGGTATTTGCCTCATTGATTCTCAGATGGGGCAGACTTGAATTGGTTTTGATGGCATCTCGTCAGAATGCCAAGCTTTTAAGATATGGATCCCGGTCAAGGGATCCTCAGGCCGAACGGATAGATGCCTTGGCAGTACCTTTGGTAAGGCTGCGACTTGGTCGTCCCTTCACACTTTTTCCAAATTTTACTAATTTGATACTTTTGCTTCTTCTGAGGCTGTCTTTGGGAGAAAGGTTCTTCAAACAGTGGTGCCTTCCATTTAGGTTCCTGTCTTGTCCCTCCATTTCATCCGTGTCCTATTGCTTTGGTATTGGTTTCCCACAAGTAAGGATGAAATCCGTGGACTCGTCATATCTTTGTAAAAGAAAACTAAATTTATGCTTACCTGATAAATTACTTTCTTTTATGATATGACGAGTCCAAGGCCCACCCTGTTCTTTTTAAGAAAGTTTTTCTTTATATTTTTTGTAAACTTCAGTCACCTCTGCACCTTTTTAGCCTTTCCTTTTTCTCTTCCTATACCTTAGGCCGAATGACTGAGGGTGGAGGGGAAGGGGAGGGGCTATATATACAGCTCTGCTGTGGTGCTCTTTGCCACTTCCTGTTAGCAGGAGGTTAATATCCCACAAGTAAGGATGAAATCCGTGGACTCGTCATATCGTAAAAGAAAGTAATTTATCAGGTAAGCATAAATTTAGTTTTTACATCAGCAAGGCCACTTTCAAAGGGAAATCGACTAACTGGATACTCAAGATGTTGGTATTCAAGCTGTTATAAAGAAATTTGAAAAACCAGGAGAGGTCAATGACAAAAAAGGACTGGAAGGCCAAGAAAACTTTCAAAATCTGATGAGAAGTTTCTCAGAGTTTCTTCTTTGAGAAACCAGAAGAAGTCCAGCACGGACCTGACTCAGCATCTGGCAGCGTCATCGGGATGCCAAGTTGAGTTTTCTACAATCGGAAGAAGCTTGATCAGGATTAGTCTTTGTGGAAGGGTAGCAGCCAAGAAACCACTTTTTCTTTCATGTAATTAGCAAGAGTCCATGAGCTAGTGACGTATGGGATATACATTCCTACCAGGAGGGGCAAAGTTTCCCAAACCTAAAAATGCCTATAAATACACCCCTCACCACACCCACAATTCAGTTTTACAAACTTTGCCTCCTATGGAGGTGGTGAAGTAAGTTTGTGCTAGATTCTACATTGATATGCGCTCCGCAGCAAGTTGGAGCCCGGTTTTCCTCTCAGCGTGCAGTGAATGTCAGAGGGATGTGAGGAGAGTATTGCCTATTTGAATGCAGTGATCTCCTTCTACGGGGTCTATTTCATAGGTTCTCTGTTATCGGTCGTAGAGATTCATCTCTTACCTCCCTTTTCAGATCGACGATATACTCTTATTTATATACCATTACCTCTGCTGATTTTCGTTTCAGTACTGGTTTGGCTTTCTACAAACATGTAGATGAGTGTCCTGGGGTAAGTAAATCTTATTTTCTGTGACACTCTAAGCTATGGTTGGGCACTTTATTTATAAAGTTCTAAATATATGTATTCAAACATTTATTTGCCTTGACTCAGAATGTTCAACATTCCTTATGTTCAGACAGTCAGTTTCATATTTGGGATAATGCATTTGAATCAATCATTTTTTCTTACCTTAAAAAATTTGACTCTTTTTTTTCCCTGTGGGCTGTTAGGCTCGCGGGGGCTGAAAATGCTTCATTTTATTGCGTCATTCTTGGCGCGGACTTTTTTGGCGCAAAAAATCTTTTCTGTTTCCGGCGTCATACGTGTCGCTGGAAGTTGCGTCATTTTTGACGTCCTTTTGCGCCAAAAATGTCGGCGTTCCGGATGTGGCATCATTTTTGGCGCCAAAAAGCATTTAGGCGCCAAATAATGTGGGCGTCTTATTTGGCGCTAAAAAATATGGGCGTCGTTTTTGTCTCCACATTATTTCAGTCTCATTTTTTCTTTGCTTCTGGTTACTAGAAGCTTGTTTATTGGCATTTTTTCCCATTCCTGAAACTGTCATTTAAGGAATTTGATCAATTTTGCTTTATATGTTGTTTTTTCTCTTACATATTGCAAGATGTCTCACGTTGCATCTGAGTCAGAAGATACTTCAGAAAAATCGCTGTCTAATGCTGGAACTACCAAAGCTAAGTGTATCTGCTGTAAACTTTTGGTAGCTATTCCTACGGCTGTTGTTTGTATTAATTGTCATGACAAACTTGTTAATGCAGATAATATTTCCTTTAGTAATGTACCATTGCCTGTTGCAGTTCCTTCAACATCTAAGGTGCAGAATGTTCCTGATAACATAAGAGATTTTGTTTCTGAATCCATCAAGAAGGCTATGTCTGTTATTTCTCCTTCTAGTAAACATAAAAAATCTTTTAAAACTTCTCTCTCTACAGATGAATTTTTAAATGAACATCATCATTCTGATTCTGATGACTCTTCTGGTTCAGAGGATTCTGTCTCAGAGATTGATGCTGATAAATCTTCATATTTATTTAAAATGGAATGTATTTGTTCTTTACTTAAAGAAGTACTAATTGCTTTAGAAATAGAGGATTCTGGTCCTCTTGATACTAATTCTAAACGTTTAGATAAGGTATTTAAATCTCCTGTGGTTATTCCAGAAGTTTTTCCTGTTCCTAATGCTATTTCTGAAGTAATTTCCAGAGAATGGGATAAATTGGGTAATTCATTTACTCCTTCTTAACGTTTTAAGCAATTATATCCTGTGCCGTCTGACAGATTAGAATTTTGGGACAAGATCCCTAAAGTTGATGGGGCTATTTCTACCCTTGCTAAACGTACTACTATTCCTACATCAGATGGTACTTCGTTTAAGGATCCTTTAGATAGGAAAATTGAATCCTTTCTAAGAAAAGCTTATCTGTGTTCAGGTAATCTTCTTAGACCTGCTATATCATTGGCTGATGTTGCTGCAGCTTCAACTTTTTGGTTGGAGACTTTAGCGCAACAAGTAACAGATCATGATTCTCATAATATTATTATTCTTCTTCAGCATGCTAATAATTTTATCTGTGATGCCATTTTTGATATTATCAGAGTTGATGTCAGGTTTATGTCTCTAGCTATTTTAGCTAGAAGAGCTTTATGGCTTAAAACTTGGAATGCTGATATGGCTTCTAAATCAACTCTACTTTCCATTTCTTTCCAGGGTAACAAATTATTTGGTTCTCAGTTGGATTCTATTATCTCAACTGTTACTTGTGGGAAAGGAACTTTTTTACCACAGGATAAAAAATCTAAGGGTAAAAACAGGGCTAATAATCGTTTTCGTTCCTTTCGTTTCAACAAAGAACAAAAGCCTGATCCTTCATCCTCAGGAGCAGTTTCAGTTTGGAAACCATCTCCAGTCTGGAATAAATTCAAGCCTTCTAGAAAGGCAAAGCCTGCTTCTAAGTCCACATGAAGGTGCGGCCCTCATTCCAGCTCAGCTGGTAGGGGGTAGGCAACGTTTTTTCAAAGAAATTTGGATCAATTCTGTTCACAATCTTTGTATTCAGAACATTGTTTCAGAAGGGTACAGAATTGGTTTCAAGATGAGACCTCCTGCAAAGAGATTTTTTCTTTCCCGTGTCCCAGTAAATCCAGTGAAAGCTCAAGCATTTCTGAATTGTGTTTCAGATCTAGAGTTGGCTGGAGTAATTATTCCAGTTCTGGAACAGGGGATGGGGTTTTATTCAAATCTCTTCATTGTACCAAAGAAGGAGAATTCCTTCAGACCAGTTCTGGATCTAAAAATATTGAATCGTTATGTAAGGATACCAACGTTCAAAATGGTAACTGTAAGGACTATCTTGCCTTTTGTTCAGCAAGGGCATTATATGTCCACAATAGATTTACAGGATGCATATCTGCATATTCCGATTCATCCAGATCATTATCAGTTCCTGAGATTCTCTTTTCTGGACAAGCATTACCAGTTTGTGGCTCTGCCGTTTGGCCTAGCTACAGCTCCAAGAATTTTTACAAAGGTTCTCGGTGCCCTTCTGTCTGTAATCAGAGAACAGGGTATTGTGGTATTTCCTTATTTGGACGATATCTTGGTACTTGCTCAGTCTTTACATTTAGCAGAATCTCATACGAATCGACTTGTGTTGTTTCTTCAAGATCATGGTTGGAGGATCAATTCACCAAAAAGTTCATTGATTCCTCAGACAAGGGTAACCTTTCTGGGTTTCCAGATAGATTCAGTGTCCATGACTCTGTCTTTAACAGACAAGAGACGTCTAAAATTGATTTCAGCTTGTCGAAACCTTCAGTCACAATCATTCCCTTCGGTAGCCTTATGCATGGAAATTCTAGGTCTTATGACTGCTGCATCGGACGCGATCCCCTTTGCTCGTTTTCACATGCGACCTCTTCAGCTCTGTATGCTGAATCAATGGTGCAAGGATTACACAAAGATATCTCAATTAATATCTTTAAAACCGATTGTACGACACTCTCTAACGTGGTGGACAGATCACCATCGTTTAATTCAGGGGGCTTCTTTTGTGCTTCCGACCTGGACTGTAATTTCAACAGATGCAAGTCTCACAGGTTGGGGAGCTGTGTGGGGATCTCTGACGGCACAAGGAGTTTGGGAATCTCAGGAGGTGAGATTACCGATCAATATTTTGGAACTCCGTGCAATTTTCAGAGCTCTTCAGTCTTGGCCTCTTCTGAAGAGAGAATCGTTCATTTGTTTTCAGACAGACAATGTCACAACTGTGGCATACATCAATCATCAAGGAGGGACTCACAGTCCTCTGGCTATGAAAGAAGTATCTCGAATTCTGGTTTGGGCGGAATCCAGCTCCTGTCTAATCTCTGCGGTTCATATCCCAGGTATAGACAATTGGGAAGCGGATTACCTCAGTCGCCAATCGTTGCATCCGGGCGAATGGTCTCTTCACCCAGAGGTATTTCTTCAGATTGTTCAAATGTGGGAGCTTCCAGAAATAGATCTGATGGCGTCTCATCTAAACAAGAAACTTCCCAGGTATCTGTCCAGATCCCGGGATCCTCAGGCGGAAGCAGTGGATGCATTATCACTTCCTTGGAAGTATCATCCTGCCTATATCTTTCCGCCTCTAGTTCTTCTTCCAAGAGTAATCTCCAAGATTCTGAAGGAATGCTCGTTTGTTCTGCTGGTAGCTCCGGCATGGCCTCACAGGTTTTGGTATGCGGATCTTGTCCGGATGGCCTCTTGCCATCCGTGGACTCTTCCGCTATGACCAGACCTTCTGTCGCAAGGTCCTTTTTTCCATCAGGATCTCAAATCCTTAAATTTAAAGGTATGGAGATTGAACGCTTGATTCTTGGTCAAAGAGGTTTCTCTGACTCTGTGATTAATACTATGTTACAGGCTCGTAAATCTGTATCCAGAGAGATATATTATAGAGTCTGGAAGACTTATATTTCTTGGTGTCTTTCTCATCATTTTTCTTGGCATTCTTTTAGAATTCCGAGAATTTTACAGTTTCTTCAGGATGGTTTAGATAAAGGTTTATCCGCAAGTTCTTTGAAAGGACAAATCTCTGCTCTTTCTGTTCTTTTTCACAGAAAGATTGCTAATCTTCCTGATATTCATTGTTTTGTACAAGCTTTGGTTCGTATAAAACCTGTCATTAAGTCAATTTCTCCTCCTTGGAGTTTGAATTTGGTTCTGGGGGCTCTTCAAGCTCCTCCGTTTGAACCTATGCATTCATTGGACATTAAATTACTTTCTTGGAAAGTTTTGTTCCTTTTGGCAATCTCTTCTGCCAGAAGAGTTTCTGAATTATCTGCTCTTTCTTGTGAGTCTCCTTTTCTGATTTTTCATCAGGATAAGGCGGTGTTGCGAACTTCTTTTGAATTTTTACCTAAAGTTGTGAATTCCAACAACATTAGTAGAGAAATTGTGGTTCCTTCATTATGTCCTAATCCTAAGAATTCTAAGGAGAAATCGTTGCATTCTTTGGATGTTGTTAGAGCTTTGAAATATTATGTTGAAGCTACTAAGTCTTTCCGAAAGACTTCTAGTTTATTTGTTATCTTTTCCGGTTCTAGAAAAGGCCAGAAAGCTTCTGCCATTTCTTTGGCATCTTGGTTGAAATCTTTAATTCATCTTGCCTATGTTGAGTCGGGTAAAACTCCGCCTCAAAGGATTACAGCTCATTCTACTAGGTCAGTTTCTACTTCCTGGGCGTTTAGGAATGAAGCTTCGATTGATCAGATTTGCAAAGCAGCAACTTGGTCCTCTTTGCATACTTTTACTAAATTCTAACATTTTGATGTATTTTCTTCTTCTGAAGCAGTTTTTGGTAGAAAAGTACTTCAGGCAGCGGTTTCAGTTTGAATCTTCTGCTTATGTTTTTCATTAAACTTTATTTTGGGTGTGGATTATTTTCAGCAGGAATTGGCTGTCTTTATTTTATCCCTCCCTCTCTAGTGACTCTTGCGTGGAAAGATCCACATCTTGGGTAATCATTATCCCATACGTCACTAGCTCATGGACTCTTGCTAATTACATGAAAGAAAACATAATTTATGTAAGAACTTACCTGATAAATTCATTTCTTTCATATTAGCAAGAGTCCATGAGGCCCGCCCTTTTTTTGTGGTGGTTATGATTTTTGTATAAAGCACAATTATTCCAATTCCTTATTTTATATGCTTTCGCACTTTTTTATCACCCCACTTCTTGGCTATTCGTTAAACTGAATTGTGGGTGTGGTGAGGGGTGTATTTATAGGCATTTTGAGGTTTGGGAAACTTTGCCCCTCCTGGTAGGAATGTATATCCCATACGTCACTAGCTCATGGACTCTTGCTAATATGAAAGAAATGAATTTATCAGGTAAGTTCTTACATAAATTATGTTTTTTTGGAAGGGGAATAGGGTGAAAAGACTAAAATATGCTAAAGCTCACAAATATTGGAATAAAGATCAGTGAAAAGAGGAGTATTATGGAGTGACCAAACCAAGTTTTAACTTTTTGGGTCCAGTTGTCAATATGTGAGAAGAGTTGGAGAGTGCCGGAAGAATGAGTGTTGGCGACCTTCAGTGAAACATGGTGGAGGGTTTGCCCTGGTTTGGGGCTGCATTTCTGCCAGTGGTGTTGGCAATAATATATGAATTGATGGGATCGTTATTGCTGAAAAGTACAGACCGGTTTTAATTCATCATGCCATACCTTCTGGAAAGTGTATGATTGGGAATGGTTTTATTTTTCAACATGATAACTATCCCAAGCACACTGCTAAGCTTATGCAGTGAAGTCTTATTTGCAGAGAGAAACAGCTGATAAAACACTGACAGTCATAGACTGGCCTCCATAGAGTCCAGACCTGAATATTATAGAGGCAGTAGGGGATCACCTGGACATAGAAAGAAATAAGACAACCTAAATCTAAAGAAGAACTCTGGTGCTGAAAGAAGCCTGATATACCAGACGATTACTCAAGAAAACTTCAGGACAGTCTCCCCAAAAGAATTCAAGATGTGCTTAGTGCCAAGGGAGGTCACACCCAATACTGACTTTTGCCCTCAGAAGCCATTTTGTTTTGAAAATTGTATTTTTTTCCAGTTTTGTAGTGACTTGACTAAAACTGACATACTCTTTGTTTAGCAAAATTTTCAACACACATCCGTGCTTAATGGGACATAATGGTGAAAAATTGTCACACTGATTCATAGTAATGACCCTGTCGGTAGTTGCCCCTGTCTGCTGGACTTTGATAAATCTGGCTCTTAATAGAAATAATTTGCAATGTGTATTATTCATCTATATAAATGGATTTCACCTTTTATTTATTGTTTTTAAACTTAATTTTTACAGTGACCATTACTTCCTGTCACAGCTCTACAAGGAGGCTGTGGTCTTATGTCATAAAACTTCTAGAGTTGTCTAGTATTAAGTGAATAGAGTAGATACACAGGGAGTCAGATTTGCTCATGCTCAAAACTGGCAGAATTAAACTTGTTTAAAAAATGGCTTCTCTCATCACACTGAGGGTAAGGGCTACAGTGAGAATTTCTAAGTGCTAATTTTGCAAGTAAACAAGTAAGTTGTTATTTTTTTTACACAATCTGTTTTTTATGTTTATTTTTGATTTAACAGATTTGTTTTTACCAAAGGAGCATCATTTAATATCCTTATTTTAGTAACGAATTAGAGAATGTAATTGTTGCGCTACAATGTACTTTTAATATTTAAAACTCATGAACCTTTGTACATACGAGGGCTGGACATTTCCACTAGTCTATGTAAGCTTAAAAGGACAAAAAAATAAGTTTTATTTCATGATTCAGATAGAGCATACAGTATTAAACAACTTTGCAATTTACATCTCTAATTTGCTTCCTTCTCTTGTTGTCCTTTGTTTGAAAAGCGTTAGACTTGGGAGCAGCATTGCATTACTGTGTGCTAGATGCTTATTGGTGGCTGCACATACATGCTCTTGTCATTGGCTTACTCATTATGTTCCGCCAGCAATGCATTGCTTCTCCTTCAACAAAGGAGACAATGAATGAAGTTGATTTGATAATATAATTAAATTGTAAAGTTTTTTTTTTAAATGATTTGCTCTAGCTGAACCACGAAAGGTAAAAAAAAAATGGGTTTTATGTCCCTTTAAGAAGTTTTAGAAGTATAGTTAAAAATTAGACTGTTACACGATACATGTAGATTTAAAATATATTAACACTTATAATATCTTCATGATGTTTAATTAGTTAGATGGTATGCAAGTTCTCATTTTATATGAAATCTGCCTTGGTACCATCAAATAACTGATTCTCATTTGTGAGGTTGGCTATATAGTTGGAGGACACAATTATGTTTTAGATGATTAAAGCTATATGAAACCCAAAATGTTTTTGATTCAGATAGAGCATGCAATTTTAAACAACTTTCCATTTAATTTCTTTTATCAAATTTGCTTCATTTGCTTGGTATCCTTTGTTGGAAAGCATACCTGGGTAGTAGGCTTAGGAGCACAGTGCATTGCTGGGCACTAGCTGCTGATTTGTGGCTGCACATATATGCCTCTTTTCATTGGCTCACCCAATGTTTTCAGCTAGTTCCCAAGTAGTGCATTGCTGCTCCTTCAACAAAGGCTACCAATAAAATGAAGCACATTAGATCATGACTCGACAAACCCAGGAGCCAGGGAGCCACTAGCTCCTAAATATGTACCCATGACTCCTAAAACTTTTGGGATTGTTCTTAATAATGTATATCTTTATGATCGGACTTCCGGGGAGGAGCGTGAGAGAACACACGCGCGCTCTATGCTCTGCGCACTCAGCAGCAGAGAGTTTTTGCATCACCCCAGCTCCTGGTCCCCAATGGCAGCGACGATTGCGGAAGCCTTGGGGTGACAGAGTTCACGGAGCTCTACGGAAGTCAGCGCTAACCGCCCAGGTCAGGTGGTACTGACCGCATCCACTCACTTACACCTGTGAGCAGAGGAAAAGCTGGTGGAGGAACCCTTTCTGCTGACGCGGTGCAGCAATAGAGGAGGAAGGTGCCGGTCCCAGCCCAAGTCCTTACTAAAGAGTAAGCGAGATAAGTGCAGGAATTTCAGCAGGATCTGACTCAGTGTCGGCCCCACGGGAGGTTGGCGCGAACGGGAGGTGTCTCGTTTGGATCGACGTCCAAGTGAGGGTGACGGAACACATGAGCTGCATGCCCTGAGGCAGAAAAACCGCAAGTACAATTTCATTATAAAACAGCATAGAAGCCAGCACTTTATACTGTAAGCCTAATGCAAACTGAGAGTCATAAGGAGACATATGGGGACATATGATACACTAAGCCTATAACAGATATTGTGTCTCTGCATATGACTTAAAGATCAATCTTTGTTTGCACACAAGTAATGGCATACTCGAAGAGCCGGTGTTTAACCGTTGGGTGAGGAGGCCTATATGCAGCAAGGCAACTTTAATAGTCAGCTGCTTGGATAAAGTTATCTTTGCCTCTGGGAATACTCTGTTATGACTTATCAAATCTCAGAAGGTTTTATTATATATCTCTTAAAAGTTAGGATAAAACTAACTTATATTTGTGCACACATTGAGGGCCTTCTGAGAATGCAGCTGGGAGGCCTATAGAAGCTAAAGGAAGCCAAACAACAGTTTTCTTATAACATTTTTTGAAGGCTTGTTATTTCGCCTGTCCGGCTGTTGGTACACCCTAGGCAGCAAAGATAAAGGCGTGCAGGTTTAAAATCTACCTGGTGGACATAAAGGTTTTAACTCTATCTGTGGATTAAATAAAGGGTCAAAGGACTATATTGCCAAAAATACTATGAGAGACTGTTTATATATATATCCATTTATACCTGGATTATTGCAGATCTGCCTCCTGGCCTCTAGCAAGAGGCAATAAGACACTTTGAGAAAGAGAGCATCGTTTTGCAGTGACAAAGTGTAGATTGGCATAGTCTGAATACAGATTATTTTCCTATATTGTATGCAAGGAGGCAGAGGACTTTGGCCCAGTTGATCTGCTGCTACATATTTCTTTTTGTTTTCATGTATATCTTTGCTTTGTGTTTCTGCCATTTATTTTATATATATGTGGCTATCTGCAATAACTGTCATACCTAATTTTAGAGCTATTCATTTTCGAAAGAGCAATATATCAATTTGACGATATAAGCATAAATACTATTAGCATAAGAAGTTATGGGGGTGTGAAAACATATAATTCCCTTAAAAAGTAAAGCACTTTTATTTTTTACACACACACACAAGATTGTTTGAAACTGTCTAGGCTTCGTGGGAAGGAGCCGTTTTCAATTCACACTGTGAATAGAGGTCACATAACCTCCAATTTTTTCTTTTTTGTTTTTCTTTCTCCTCTCTCTCTTTTCTTTTTTTTTTTTTTTTTTTTTTTTTTTTTTCTCCCTTCTTCTTCTCTTTCTTTCACACTTTTCACTTCTACTTATATATTGTGCACATACATGCCTATAGGTATATAGGCATATACAAGATTCACCACTTGTGACAATTTTGTTTTTGTACACGACACTTCATGGAAAGATATATGACTAATATGAAACAAAGATCCCCAATTATGCCCGTCAAGAGAGATAAGAAAGGCAATAAGCCATTAAACGAGGCAGTAGCAGATAGCCTGCTGGGGACATCCGTGGTGGCCACCGCCGGCACAGACATACAGATTACGAATAATCAGTTAGCAGAGCTGATTGTACCACAACTTGAGTCATTGAAAAAAGATTTGGCTGGGTTGACGGTGGAGATCAGGCAGTTCTCCAGTAGACTGACAGAGGCAGAGACTCGAATATCAGAGTTAGAAGACTTATATACTATACAGGAAACAAATAACCATAAACTCACAGACACCATTAAAACTTTGCAAAACAAAGTTGACGATCTTGAAGATAGATCGCGCCGAAACAATGTGAGGGTGGTGGGCTTGCCAGAAAACAGTGAATTTTCAGACCTGATACAATTTGCTTCCACTAGGTTACCCACGCTATTGGGCCTGGAATTACAGGGAGATAAATTGGCGGTAGAAAGAGCACACAGGGTCGGTCCAAGTAGGTCAGATGTAGATAATAAAAAACGCCCTAGAATGATAGTTATCAGATACCTGTGTTTCCAAGATAAAATCAGGGTTATGCAGCAATACCGAAAGATTAAATCATTTAGTATTGAAGGTACACAAGTTCTATTATTCCAAGACTTTTCTACCGATACGACAGCTAGAAGAAGAGAAATGTCACCATATTGCTCAGCCCTTATTAAGGCAGGTATAAAGGCTAGCCTCAGGTATCCAGCAAGGTTAATTATAGAAGAGAAAGAAGGGCAAAATCTGTTAAACACCCCAGAAGAAGCTAGGACATACTGTAAAACAAAGAATATCAAGGTGTAACTAGGCAATTACACCAGCACATTTAAGATCAAGATAGCAAAAGAGATATACAATGAATGGCAGTGAAGGGAAATTACCAGCTTGCACAGATATAGCAAGCTTGGGTAGTGAATGGATGCAGGTTTTATTTGTTATATGTTGTGGTTTTCCCCTTTTTCCCCGTTCCTTCTTGCTCTCCCCCTGCTCTCCCCTTTTTTTTTTTTTTTTTTTTCTCCCCCGCCCGCCCCCGGGTACCCCTCTAGAGGCGGGCTGGCTTAGAAGTAAGACGAATTTAATTCTTAGATGTGTAGAAGTTTAAACTTCATTTCCTGGAATGTTGGAGGTGTGTCATCTCCAGCAAAGCGCAAAGGTATTTTAAAATCAATCAAGAAAATAGATCCAGACATAATACTATTACAGGAACTACACCTAAAGGAAGATGAGATAGTAAAACTTAGAGCGAATTGGGTGAATGAAATAATAGCAACACCATGCACACATAGAAAGCGGGGGGTCGCAATTATATTCAGTAAAAAAATTACATATAAAGTAATAAGTAAAGAAATTGATACAGCCGGCAGATTTTTGATTGTTCAAATCGAAGCAGCACACAAAATATGGACAATCTGCAATGTTTATGGGCCGAACGAATTCGATAGGGAATTCTGGGGTAATATCAAGCAAAAATTAATCCCTTATTTAGGGCAGAATATAATATTATCAGGGGACTTCAACATGGTGCTACATCCTGAAATAGATAGGTTTTGACAAAAGAGTGCTTCAAAATATAGGAAGGAGGCTAAATTTTTTAGAGAATTTTGTGCATCACTAAAGTTAAAAGATATCTGGAGAACACAACATCCAGATATGAGAGAATATTCCTGTGAATCGAAATCACATAGGAACTTCTCTAGAATCGATCTTTTTTTAATAGAGGAGCACCTATTGAAGATAGATATCATATCCCAGATGTATGACTTCACATTATCAGACCATGCAATTATTAGTATCAATTTTAAACTGAATGTGCAGGAAGGGCCGCATGTGAATACATTTAGCTTCCCAGGATATATGATAAATAATAGCCATTTCTGCAACTGGTTAAAAGGGAGATGGAGAGAATATCAAAATTTGAATAATACATACAGTCATAAGATAGAAATATTCTGGGAAGCAGGGAAAGCGGTCTTAAGAGGAGACATTAAGAAATATATGGTAAATCTTAAGAGGAAACAGCTAGCCAGAGAGATTCAACTATCTAACCAGCTGCGAAATACATATAGAAACTATATAAATAACCCCTGCAATAATACATGGAAGAAGTATACACAGGCTAAAGCAGAGCGGGAGGCCTTTTTTAATAATAAATGGGCACTGGAAGATATTAAATCGAGAAGCTATTTTCAGGGGTTCCAAGGAATTTCGGCTAAACATTTGGTTAAAATCAGGAAATTTAGGAAGAGTAGGAATATGATCTCTCTAATAAAATACAAAAAGGAGACTTATACAAAAGCCTCAGAAATTAGAGAAGCATTTTTTAAGTATTACCAGACTATATATTCCCAGGGAATAATAGACAACATAGCTAAACAGAATTTTTGGAAGAAAGTTAAATTACCGAAAATTACGAAAGACGCATTAGATAAACTAAACCTAGAAATAACTATAGCAGATATAATTACGGCCATAGAGAAGACTAAAGCAGGGAAAGCCCCAGGTCCGGATGGACTCTCTGCAGAGTATTATAAAATAATGAAATTGGAAATGGCAGAAACGTTAAGTAGTTTGTTCAATAAGTACTATATACAGAATAATAAACACTCATTATATTTTACAGATTCAATAGTTTCATTAATTTACAAGAAAGGGAAACCTCCAGAGGATATGGGTTCATATAGACCCATATCCCTGCTTAATCAAGACTATAAATTATTCATGTCCATCATAGCTGATAGATTGAAGTTGGTTATCGGAGATTTAATCAGCCCGGATCAGACAGGTTTTATGCCGCTTAGGAACCCAGCAAAAAATATGCGTAGAGTCCTTACTTTACTTGATTACTATTATAATAAAATCTACAGTAGAGGCTCTCATTCCCTGCCAGACATGGCCTTGATAACGATAGACGCAGAAAAGGCGTTTGATTCCATTATATGGGACCATATGCTTACTTCTCTTGCCCAATTTGGGTTCCAGGGTAATTTTGTTGATACAATCAAACTAATATATAAGGAACCCAGGTCACAACTTCTAGTTAACGGTGAATTATCGCCATATATAACTCTGCAGAGAGGAACCCGGCAGGGGTGCCCATTATCCCCCTTACTTTTTAACCTCGCGCTCGAACCATTGGCTGTACTTCTTAGGCAAGAAATGGAGGGTATTCAGTTGGGCAAGCAGAATATAGTTATAACGTTATATGCTGATGATATTATGCTTTTTATTAAAGACTCCAGTATAAATATTCCAAAAAGTATGGAGATAATTATGCATTTTAGTAAGTTCACTGGATACAAGATCAATGCCCAGAAATCTGAGATTTTATGGATTAACAAGAATAAACATAGCTATACGCGTCACCCCTTCAGGGAGGTAGATAGAATAAATTATCTCGGGGTGTTCATAGGCAGAGATCCAGGGGAATGGTATGGCTTAAATTATACTAAAATGTTTGCGAATCTAGAGGTTGAATTCCAAAAGTGGAACATACTTTTTCTCTCTCTTTCAGGAAAAATTATGTTGATTAAAACAATCTTGTTTCCGCGGATCTTATTCCTGTTACAAAATTTACCTCTGGTTATTCATAAAAAGGATATAGTTTTATATAACCGAGCATGCACATCATTCATCTGGGGCAATAAGAAACCTCGCCTGTCAATTGAGAAATTGTCTATTCCTAAAAAATTTGGTGGCATGGCCCTACCAAATTTAAGATACTATAATTGGGTTACGTTGGCCAAATATGGTGCGGACTGGCTAACGGAAGCACAGTATGTCACATATTTTGACATGGAGTCTGATTTAATTGCACCCTTTAGCTTGAAAGCAGCTCTGCACCATGTATACGCCAAACTACCCTCTAATATCAAACAATTAATTACATTTTCAAATATTGTATTAGCTTGGCAGAAATACTGTAAGATGATGGGAATAGACTTCCAGAAATCCCGGTTTCTACCCATTATTGGGACCCCCGCATTTTCTCCAGGTATATATAATGGGGTATTTAAAGAATGGCATACTAAAGGTATTACATATTTCTCGCAGCTTCTTAGGTTGGACAGTAATATAATTCAATTGTACAGCGTGATATCAGATAAATATAATCTTCCTTCAAATAATTTCTTTGCTTATCTCCAGGCCAGAAGTTTCATAACATCATTAATGGGTTCAGGCATACCAGATTGGAGCTTAGATGAGATAGAGCCAGGCCTCAAACTATATAAAGCCGGTGTTAGATCAATCACTTTTTGGTATGAGGCCCTATATTCTAAACTGGGGGATAGACATTTATCTCGAATTAAAGAGACCTTCCAAAGATATTTCACTAATATACAAGAATCTGATATAAAGAAGAGTCTAAGTCTATGTGAGGCAACTACAACTAAGACGGGTTGGAGGGAAGCTCATATGAAACTATTAAATAATTTTTATTTAACACCAGAAAGGATGAATAAATGGGTGCGTGATGAATCAAGGTATAGGTGTTTCAAATGCTGTGCTGATAAGGCAGATATGTTGCACTGTCTCTGGTCGTGCCCCAAGATTAGACAATTCTGGGGGAAAGCCAATTTTTGGTTGAATAGACATTTGCAGCAAGGCTGCGAATTTACCCCCAGAGAGATCTTTTTTTTGTGCCATGATCAGACATGTTATGGGGACCAGCAGTTGATTAATACCGTTATCCTAGCGGCCCGCATGTTAGTCTTCAAGAAATGGAAGTCAATAAGTGCCCCGAGTATAGCTGAACTCACAAGTGCAATTAGACTACAAATGAGGATAGAACTATACGACAAAAAGTTAGTATCAGAGAAATATCTCAAGAGATATTTCGGGAAATGGCTAAAGTTAATTCAAAAGTGGCCATTGGCATCTCAGAAACAATTTATCACCCCTCTGACAAATTCTGTAGCGTTCCTTTCACTAGTCGCGGGGGAGATCCTCCCGCGGCAGTGGATAGAAGATCAAAATAGATGAAGTGTGAATGGTCAGCGGGGCTGGGAGGGGGCCCCGGGGGAATGGCAGGGGTCAAGATAACAATTGTTTTTCTTTTCTTTTTTTTTTTTTTTTTTTTTTTTTTTTTTTTTTTTTTTCTTTTTTTTTTCCCTTCTTCTTTCTCTCCTCTTTTGTTTATTTGTTTGTTTGTTTCGATTTATCCCTATTTTGTTATTTGATTTTCCTTTTTCTCAGAAATGATATAAAATGTGAAGTACTAGAAGGCAGAGTATGAAAGTTGAAAAAATTGTCTTCAGATAAATGATTATCTTTATTTCCTTTTGTTTTCTTGGCATATTTAATTTCATAAAAGATGTTTTCACAAATGTTACATATATATTCAGATACAACGATGAATGTTATGTCTTTTTATGTACGAAATGATGTACTTCACCAATAAAATATTTAAAAAAAAAAAAAAAAATGTATATCTTTATACAAATACCACTGTCTGGCTACTAAATATTCTTACATTCCCCCTAAATTTTTAAACAGATTTGTCAGCCTCTGAATTGTATAAAAGTAGTACATTGGAGAATTGTTTAGAATTGTATGCTCTATTTGAATCATGAAAAAAAAATGGGTTTAATGTCCCTTTAACTGTAAATATAGTTGCCCTCACATATAGTATGTAAGATCACTGGTGAGTAATTAAGCATATTCTTACAAGTTGAAGATGAATGCCAAGCATTTAGCAGACTACTCTGGAGTCTATTGAAAGCTGAGATGCCCCACAGCCATTAGGTACTTCATTTTGTTTTTGTGGTGGGTCTAGAATTTTGTGGCATTTAAAATAAATTTGTAAAAGCTTCCACACACACTTATTTACTGAACAGTGATTTAATTCCCTGGAAAATTAAAGTGATTGTCAATCCTAGCGTTTATGAAACGCTAGGAATTGACCATTGGAACAAATAAAGCGGACTTAAAGCCATGAAGTATAAAATACTTGATACTGATAGCTCTTTTATTTGTTTCAAGCGTTGGCCGCACTGAGCTGCTCAAGCAGCCCACGGCAGAATTCTATTTTGCTAAGAAGTGACGTTTACTCCTCTTAGCAAATAGCCATGCGTTCCAGCAGGCGCCAAGCTGGATTTCCCGTACGACTATTGGCTAAGATGTGAAAATGTCTCCTCTCAGCAAAACGGTGTTCTGCCGTGGGCTGCCTGAGCAGCTCAGTGCGACGAACGCTTGAAACAAATAAAGGAACTTTTTTATACTTCATGACTGAAAGTCCCCTTTATTTGTTCCAATTGTCAATCCTAGCGTTTCACAAACCCTAGGATTGACAATCACTTTGTATGAATTACTGTAGTGACACACAGCAAAGAGCTTGTCCAGAACAAAAGTGAGTAATCAAAGGGTTTAACCACTGATACACAACACACTTGCAGCAGTGTGGAGCCAGTCAAAGCTTGGTTTGCCTGCACAAAATCGCACACATAAACACTACTTTCACAATCATGTAGTCCTCGGCTGCTGAAAAATAATAGCACATGGGTTTTGTGTGCCCAGTAATATATGCACATACTGGTAGGTCCATCGTGGTGAGTGACAATACAATGGGTGTTAAAGTGGAACTTATTTCCAAGTGCACTGCAGCCACCAGAAGTGCAAACAGTATGATGGCAATTTTAGCTCCAATGTTCTCTTACATTGTGCAGTTGAGCATAGGATGAAGCAGAGCAACTTCTTAAAGCCTTTGTGTCTAACCTTCGTACAATCTCCTGTAATGGTGCTGCAGAAACAAACAGCCACAACCAGTGTTCCTCTTGGCCCACACCTAATCACTTTGGTAAGTTCTAAAATATTGTATTTGAAAGGGATTTGTGCCATAATAATAAAGTAAGTACAATGAATCCGTAAATAATTTATAGTCCTTTATTGAACTAGCAGATGCTCTAAATACACAAGATTAACAGATCCATATGTATTTAGAGCACCTGTTCGCTGAATAAAGCACTCAGAATAATTATAGCAGTTACTTTATTATTGCCGAACCCACCCTCCCTGAAAATAATACGTTTTAGATTTTAGCAGTGAACCTATTATAAAAGTCTGGTAAGTGCAAAGTTGACAATTGGTTATTGATATTCCTTGCTACATCCCAGCCATGATGCATTTCTTCAGTGGGTTATTCCTTTGCAAATTGCTTCAAAGGTGTTGCAAATTCTGAATATTGTGTATAGCTGAGCTATTTGGTGTTTTGCAGTGAATTAATCGCAATGGTTAGATTACTGCTATAGTGGTGGCGTGGGCAATAAGGGGGGGGGGGGGGTCATTAGTCTGTGCAAGTGGAGTTTGATGTTGTGGTTTAACATTTTGATTTCCCTGTAAATTCTGATTAAGCCATGAATGCTGAAAGACACGGCCTTGCTGTGTGTCTTAAAGGGACAGTCTACACCTTGGTCATCCTTAAAGTCTTACCTTAGATTAAGCTGCAAATAGCCTCATGCACCTTTTCTATATCATTAAGCAGGAATGGTGAAAAAGTTATTTTAAAATGAATATTGTTTCTGGCCACTTTGAAATGGCTGCCAAGCTCAGCCCACTGTTTACATCACAATCTAGGCTGCATATGGCATCCAATTACAAAAGGCTCACTAGTTGAATTCAACAGACTGTCAATACTTTTCAGAAAAATGCCTAGATACAGCCCAGATCGTGATGTCATCAGCTTGGCAGCCATTTCAAAGTGGCCAGAAACAATATTAATTTTAAAATAACTTGTTTTACTGTTCCTGCTGCATGATATAGAAAGGGTGCAGGAGTAGGGTTGCCACCTCGGCCATATTTTCCTGGACACTTATGAGTTTCACATGCTGCAGGGTCAGCTGGGAGGAACATGTATTGCGTCTCTGGACATCACATGAATACTGCTAATGGACAACACAATACATGTTCCTCACTGCTTACCTTGCAGCATGTGTAACTCATAAGTGTCCAAGAAAGCATGGCCGAAGTGGTAACCCTATGCAGGAGGGTATTTGCAGCTTAATCTAAGGTAAGACTTTAAGATGACTAAGGTGTAGACTGTCCCTTAAAGCAAATAAGGGTTTACATTGTTATGAATAGTTTAACATTGAACAGTTTAGCAAACACCATTGCTTGTAAGTTTTGGTTTGAGTGAACAAATTGTTTTGTGGGTGCCCTTAGTTACTTGAAATGCTGATAATTTGCAGGAAATTGGTTGAGTATGTTTAGCTAATGTAAGCTCTGGACGGTTAAACAATATTGTCCTTGAGCTGAACATGTTCAGACATTGGGAGCTGCGCACACATGCCGCCCCTGAATGCCTTGTTAAAGGGACAGTAAAGTCCAAATTAAACTTTCATGATTGCGATAGGGCATGTCATTTTTAAACCACTTTCCAATTTACTTTTATCATCAAATTTGCTTTTTTTCTCTTGGTATCTTTTTTTAAAGGCTAAACCTAGGTAGGCTTATAGGCTGATTTCTAAGATTACAGTCCCACCTCTTATATCAGTCTGACCGTGAATAGCTAATAACATGTACTGTTTGTTCAGGTGTGCCATATAGATAACATTGTGCTTACTCCCAGGGAGTTATTTAAGAGTCAGCACTAATTTCCTGAAATGCAAGTCTGTCAAAAGATCTGAGACAAGGAGACAGTCTGCAGAAGCTTAGATACAAGATAGTCATAAAGGTCAAAATAGTATTAATATAAGTGTTGGTTATGCAAAACTGGGGAATGGTGTATATAAAGGGATTAACAATAAAATTTTTGGGTTTTACAGTCCCTTTAACAGCATTTGGATTTTGGCCGGCAGTGCATTGCTGGTCTGGAACTTACTTTAGCTATGTGTTTAACCACTTTGTATGTGTTAAACACACAGTGCTCTGCAAGCAATAATACACTAACAAATGCTCTAGGAAATTTGAATATTTAATTATTTATCTTTTTATGGTCTTTTAAATGATGCATATATATCTCAGGACCTGACAAACCCAGGAAGCCATAGACCCAATTTACTTCTGGCTCCTAACTATTTCTGTTATTCTGCATATATCTATATGGACACATCCTTCCTGACTACTACAAAAAGTGTAGTCAATTTGTAATACTTCTGTTAATCCTTAGTTAGGTACACAATGTTGATTAAACTGATTAATTCCCAGAAAATAAATAATATGCTAATATGACAAAAAAATTAGAGCAATCTAAGAAGTTTGAAACAAAACCTTACATGATTTTTTGTTGCCTGCAGTAAAGTGTTAATGTCACAGCTTTATGTGAAGTCTGCCTTGAACTGTAAGATCACGCAAATTGAGAGGCGGGCATAATTAGTACAAACATTATTGTGGGGATGGCCTTTGAAAGCCTGCAGCCATAAAAAAAAAAAAGTTTTGTTTCCTACAAGTTGGAAATTGCTGCGATTTCCAAAAGCAGAATCATGACTCAGTACATTGGTATTCTGGTGGCTGGTTCGTGTACAGATGTTCTAAAGTATTGGATAGAACTTCAGCTACAATTTTTCTGGAAGTTATGTTGCAAATTGCTGCTTTCTGCAATTCCTGGTTTTATAAAAAAAAAAAAGAAGAAAAAAAAAGAATTTATCCTAGTTAAGTTTGGCATTTCACTTATCTCTAACATACTAACACACCCCTTTCCTGTTATGAAATGAAACATTAAAAGTACATGAAACCCCAAAACTATCTTAAATAATTTAGATAAGAGCCTATAATTTTAATCAACTTGCCATTTTACTTGTATTAGTAAATTTGCTTCATTTTCTTGGTATCCTTTTGTTCAAGGAACATTGTACTACTGGGAGCTAGCTGAACACATCAGCTGAGCCAATGATAATAGGTATATATGTTCAGCCACTAATCACAGCTAGCTCTCAGTAAGTGTATAGCTGCTTTCTCCAACATTGGTGTGTCCGGTCCACGGCGTCATCCATAACTTGTGGGAATATTCTCTTCCCCAACAGGAAATGGCAAAGAGCACAAAAGCTGTCCATATAGTCCCTCCTAGGCTCCGCCCACCCCAGTCATTCTCTTTGCCGCTGAACAAGCAGCATCTCCACGGAGATGGTGAAGAGTATGTGGTGTTTAGTTGTAGTTTTTTATTCTACTATCAAGAGTTTGTTATTTTAAAATAGTGCTGGTATGTACTATTTACTCTGAAACAGAAAAGGATGAAGAGTTCTGTTTGTGAGAGGAGTATGATTTTAGCAGCAGTAACTAAAATCGTTTTCTGTTCCCACATAGGACTGTTGAGATGAGATAACTTCAGTTGGGGGGAACAGTTGGCAGACTTTTCTGCTTAAGGTATGACTAGCCATATTTCTAACAAGACTGTGTAATGCTGGAAGGCTGTCATTTCTTCTGTTAAGTGTGATCAGTCCACGGGTCATCATTACTTCTGGGATATTACTCCTCCCCAACAGGAAGTGCAAGAGGATTCACCCAGCAGAGCTGCATATAGCTCCTCCCCTCTACGTCACTCCCAGTCATTCTCTTGCACCCAACGACTAGATAGGATGTGTGAGAGGACTATGGTGATTATACTTAGTTTTATATCTTCAATCAAAAGTTTGTTATTTTAAAATAGCACCGGAGTGTGTTATTACCTCTCTGGCAGACTTTGAAGAAGAATCTACCAGAGTTTTACTATGATTTTAGCCGGAGTAGTTAAGATCATATTGCTGTTTCTCGGCCATCTGAGGAGAGGTAAACTTCAGATCAGGGGACAGCGGGCAGATGAATCTGCATAGAGGTATGTAGCAGCTTTTATTTTCTGACAATGGAATTGATGAGAAAATCCTGCCATACCGATATAATGTCATGTATGTATACTTTACACTTCAGTATTCTGGGGAATGGTACTTCACTAGAATTACACTGTAAGAAGTACATAAAGCTTTTTAATAAATAAGAAATTATGTTTAACGTTTTTGCTGGAATGTAAAATAGTTTTCATTTGCTGAGGTACTGAGTGAATAAATGTTTGGGCACTATTTTTCCACTTGGCAGTTGCTTAATCTTTTTTCTGACAGTTTCTGTTCTCTCTCACTGCTGTGTGTGAGGGGGAGGGGCCGTTTTTTGGCGCTTTTGCTACGCATCAGAAATTTCAGTCAGCAGCTCATTTTATTTCCTGCATGATCCGGTTCATCTCTACAGAACTCAGGGGTCTTCAAAACTTATTTTGAGGGAGGTAATTTCTCTCAGCAGAGCTGTGAGATTATAGTTGACTGAGATAAAAAACGTTTATTCTGTAATTTTTTCCTGCTTTCAGAATTAGTTGTCTTTTGCTAATGGGATTAAACCTTTGCTAAAGTTGTGTTATTTACAAGGATTGAGGCTATAACTGTTTCAATTTATTAATTTTCAACTGTCATAGATCTTCTGTGCTTCTTAAAGGCACAGTACGTTTTTAATAATATTCTAATAGAATTGTATTCCAAGTTGCAAGTTTATTTGCTAGTGTGTTAAACATGTCTGATTCAGAGGAAGATACCTGTGTCATTTGTTGCAATGCCAAAGTGGAGCCCAATAGAAATTTATGTACTAACTGTATTGATGCTACTTTAAATAAAAGTCAATCTGTACAAATTGAACAAATTTCACCAAACAACGAGGGGAGAGTTATGCCGACTAACTCGCCTCACGTGTCAGTACCTGCATCTCCCGCTCGGGAGGTGCGTGAGATTGTAGCGCCGAGTACATCTGGGCGGCCATTACAAATCACATTACAGGATATGGCTACTGTTATGACTGAAGTTTTGGCTAAATTACCAGAACTAAGAGGTAAGCGTGATCACTCTGGGGTGAGAACAGAGTGCGCTGATAATATTAGGGCCATGTCAGACACTGCGTCACAGGTGGCAGAACATGAGGACGGAGAACTTCATTCTGTGGGTGACGGTTCTGATCCAAACAGACTGGATTCAGATATTTCAAATTTTAAATTTAAGCTGGAAAACCTCCGTGTATTACTAGGGGAGGTGTTAGCGGCTCTGAATGATTGTAACACAGTTGCAATACCAGAGAAAATGTGTAGGTTGGATAAATATTTTGCGGTACCGGCGAGTACTGATGTTGTTTTTCCTATACCTAAGAGACTTACTGAAATTGTTACTAAGGAGTGGGATAGACCTGGTGTGCCGTTCTCACCCCCTCCGATATTTAGAAAAATGTTTCCAATAGACGCCACCACACGGGACTTATGGCAAACGGTCCCTAAGGTGGAGGGAGCAGTTTCTACTTTAGCTAAGCGTACCACTATCCCGGTGGAGGATAGCTGTGCTTTTTCAGATCCAATGGATAAAAAATTAGAGGGTTACCTTAAGAAAATGTTTGTTCAACAAGGTTTTATATTGCAACCCCTTGCATGCATTGCGCCGGTCACGGCTGCAGCGGCATTCTGGATTGAGTCTTTGGAAGAGAACATTAGTTCAGCTACTCTGGACGACATTACGGACAGGCTTAGAGTCCTTAAACTAGCTAATTCATTCATTTCGGAGGCCGTAGTACATTTAACTAAACTTACGGCGAAGAATTCAGGATTCGCCATTCAGGCACGCAGGGCTCTGTGGCTAAAATCCTGGTCAGCTGATGTTACTTCTAAGTCTAAATTGCTTAATATACCTTTCAAAGGGCAGACCTTATTCGGGCCCGGGTTGAAAGAGATTATCGCTGACATTACAGGAGGTAAAGGCCATGCCCTGCCTCAGGACAAAGCCAAAGTTAAGGCTAGACAGTCTAATTTTCGTTCCTTTCGTAATTTCAAAGCAGGAGCAGCATCAACTTCCTCTGCACCAAAACAGGAAGGAGCTGTTGCTCGCTACAGACAAGGCTGGAAACCTAACCAGTCCTGGAACAAGGGCAAGCAGGCCAGGAAACCTGCTGCTGCCCCTAAAACAGCATGAATTGAGGGCCCCCGATCCGGGAACGGATCTAGTGGGGGGCAGACTTTCTCTCTTCGCCCAGGCTTGGGCAAGAGATGTCCAGGATCCCTGGGCGCTAGAGATAATATCTCAGGGATACCTTCTGGACTTCAAATACTCTCCTTCAAGAGAGAGATTTCATCTGTCAAGGTTGTCAACAATCCAGACAAAGAAAGAGGCGTTTCTTCTGTTAAGTGTGATCAGTCCACGGGTCATCATTACTTGTGGGATATTATCTGCTCCCCTACAGGAAGTGCAAGAGGATTCACCCAGCAGAGCTGCTATATAGCTCCTCCCCTCTACGTCACCCCCAGTCATTCTCTTGCACCCAGCAACTAGATAGGATGTGTGAGAGGACTATGGTGATTATACTTAGTTTTATATCTTCAATCAAAAGTTTGTTATTTTAAAATAGCACCGGAGTGTGTTATTACCTCTCTGGCAGAGTTTGAGGAAGAATCTACCAGAGTTTTGCTATGATTTTAGCCGGAGTAGTTAAGATCATATTGCTGTTCTCGGCCATCTGAGGAGTGAGGTAAACTTCAGATCAGGGGACAGCGGGCAGATGAATCTGCATAGAGGTATGTAGCAGTTTTTATTTTCTGACAATGGAATTGATGAGAAAATCCTGCCATACCGATAGGTCATGTATGTATACTTTACACTTCAGTATTCTGGGGAATGGTACTTCACTAGAATTACACTGTAAGAAATACATAAAGCTGTTTAATAACTAGAGATTATGTTTAATGTTTTTGCTGGAATGTAAAATCATTTTCATTTACTGAGGTACTGAGTGAATAAATGTTTGGGCACTATTTTTCCACTTGGCAGTTGCTTAAATCTGTTTTTTCTGTCAGTTTCTGTTCTCCCTCACTGCTGTGTGTGTGGGGGAGGGGCGCTTTTACTATGCATCAAATATTTCAGTCAGCAGAGCTGTGAGAATTATAGTTTGACTGAGATAAAAACGTTTATTCTGTAATTTGTTTCCTGCTTTCAGAAATTGTTATCTTTGCTAATGGGATTAAACCTTTGCTAAAGTTGTGTTGTTTAATTGCTGAGGGGAACAATCCTTTGCTAAAACTGTATATTCTGACAAAGATTGATGCTATAACTTAATTATTTTAACTGTTATAATTTTTTTCTGTGCTTCTTAAAGGCACAGTTCGTTTTCATATTATTTGTAAATTACTTTGAAAAGTATTTTCAAGTTGCTGTTTATTTGCTAGTGTGTTAAACATGTCTGATTCAGAGGAATATCTCTGTGCTATATGTGTTAATGCCAAACTGGAGCCCAATAGAAATTTATGTACTAAATGTATTGATGCTATTTTAAAAAACAGTCAATCTGTACAAATTGAACATATTTCACCAAACAACGAGGGGAGAGTTATGCCGACTAACTCGCCTCACGTGTCAGTACCTGCATCTCCCGCTCAGGAGGTGCGTGATATTGTAGCGCCGAGTACATCTGGGCGGCCATTACAAATCACATTACAAGATATGGCTACTGTTATGACTGAAGTTTTGGCTAAACTACCAGAACTAAGAGGTAAACGTGATCACTCTGGGGTGAGAACAGAGTGCGCTGATAATGCAAGGGCCATGTCTGATACTGCGTCACAGTTTGCAGAACGTGAAGACGGAGAGCTTCATTCTGTGGGTGACGGTTCTGATCCAAATAAACTGGACTCAGACATTTCAAATTTTAAATTTAAGCTTGAGAACCTCCGTGTGTTACTAGGGGAGGTATTAGCGGCTCTGAATGATTGTAACACTGTTGCAATCCCAGAGAAAATGTGTAGGTTGGATAAATATTTTGCGGTACCGACGAGTACTGACGTTTTTCCTATACCTAAGAGACTTACTGACATTGTTACTAAGGAGTGGGATAGACCCGGTGTGCCTTTCTCACCCCCTCCTATATTCAGAAAGATGTTTCCAATAGACGCCGCCACACGGGACTTATGGCAAATGGTCCCTAAGGTGGAGGGAGCAGTTTCTACTTTAGCTAAGCGTACCACTATCCCAGTGGAGGATAGCTGTGCTTTTTCAGATCCAATGGATAAAAAATTAGAGGGTTACCTTAAGAAAATGTTTGTTCAACAAGGGTTTATATTGCAACCTCTTGCATGTATTGCGCCTGTCACGGCTGCAGCAGCATTTTGGTTTGAGTCTCTGGAAGAGACACTTCAATCATCCACACTAGATGACATCACACACAAACTTAAATTCCTTAAGTTAGCTAATTCATTTATTTCAGATGCCGTAGTACATTTAACTAAACTTGCGGCTAAAAATTCAGGATTCGCCATTCAGGCACGCAGAGCTCTGTGGCTGAAATCCTGGTCAGCTGATGTTACGTCTAAATCTAAATTGCTTAATATTCCTTTCAAAGGGCAGACCTTATTCGGGCCCGGCTTGAAAGAGATTATTGCTGACATTACAGGAGGTAAAGGTCATGCCCTGCCTCAGGACAAGGCCAAAGCCAAGGCTAGACAGTCCAATTTTCGTTCCTTTCGTAATTTCAAAGCAGGAGCAGCATCAACTTCCTCTGCACCAAAACAGGAAGGAGCTGTTGCTCGCTACAGACAAGGCTGGAAACCTAACCAGTCCTGGAACAGGGGCAAACAGGCCAGAAAACCTGCTGCTGCCCCTAAGACAGCATGAATTGAGGGCCCCCGATCCGGGACCGGATCTAGTGGGGGGTAGACTTTCCCTCTTCGCCCAGACTTGGGCAAGAGATGTTCAGGATCCCTGGGCGTTAGAGATCATATCTCAGGGATACCTTCTGGACTTCAAATCCTCTCCCCCAAGAGGGAGATTTCATCTGTCAAGGTTGTCAACAAACCTAACAAAGAAGGAAGCGTTTCTACGCCGCGTACAAGATCTTTTATTAATGGGAGTGATCCATCCAGTTCCGCGGTTGGAACTAGGACAAGGGTTTTACTCAAATCTGTTTGTAGTTCCCAAAAAAGAGGGAACCTTCAGGCCAATCTTGGATTTAAAGATCCTAAACAAATTCCTAAGAGTTCCATCGTTCAAGATGGAAACTATTCGAACATTTTTGCCCATGATCCAAGAGGGTCAGTACATGACCACAGTGGATTTAAAGGATGCTTACCTTCACATACCGATTCACAAAAGCCATTACCGGTATCTAAGGTTTGCCTTTTTGACAGGCATTACCAGTTTGTAGCTCTTCCATTCGGACTGGCTACGGCTCCAAGAATCTTCACAAAGGTTCTGGGCACTCTTCTGGCGGTACTAAGACCGCGAGGAATTTCAGTAGCTCCGTACTTAGACGACATACTGATACAAGCTTCAAGCCTTCAAACTGCCAAATCTCATACAGAGATAGTACTGGCATTTCTAAGGTCGCATGGATGGAAAGTGAACGAAAAGAGAAGTTCTCTCTTTCCACTCACAAGAGTTCCCTTCCTGGGGACTCTGATAGATTCTGTACAAATGAAGATTTACCTAACAGAGGACAGGTTAACAAAACTTCAAAGTGCATGCCGTGTCCTTCATTCTATTCAACACCCATCAGTAGCTCAATGCATGGAGGTAATCGGACTAATGGTAGCAGCAATGGACATAGTTCCTTTTGCACGCCTATATCTCAGACCACTGCAACTGTGCATGCTAAGTCAGTGGAATGGGGATTACTCAGATTTGTCCCCCACTCTAAATCTGAATCAAGAGACCAGAAATTCTCTTCTATGGTGGCTTTATCGGCCACATCTGGCCAGGGGAATGCCATTCAGCAGGCCAGACTGGTCAATTGTAACAACAGACGCCAGCCTACTAGGTTGGGGCGCTGTCTGGAATTCTCTGAAGGCTCAGGGACTATGGAATCAGGAGGAGAGTCTTCTTCCAATAAACATTCTGGAATTGAGAGCAGTCCTCAATGCTCTTCTGGCTTGACCCCAGTTAACAACTCGGGGGTTCATCAGGTTCCGGTCGGACAACATCACGACTGTAGCTTATATCAACCATCAGGGAGGGACAAGAAGCTCCCTAGCAATGATGGAAGTATCGAAGATAATTCGCTGGGCAGAGTCTCACTCTTGCCACCTGTCTGCAATCCACATCCCGGGAGTGGAGAACTGGGAGGCGGATTTCTTAAGTCGTCAGACTTTTCATCCGGGGGAGTGGGAACTTCATCCAGAGGTCTTTGCCCAAATACTTCGACGTTGGGGCAAACCAGAGATAGATCTCATGGCGTCTCGACAGAACGCCAAGCTTCCGCGCTACGGGTCCAGATCCAGGGATCCGGGAGCGGTCCTGATAGATGCCTTGACAGCACCATGGACCTTCAGGATGGCTTATGTGTTTCCACCTTTCCCGATGCTTCCTCGATTGATTGCCAGAATCAAACAGGAGAAAGCATCAGTGATTCTAATAGCGCCTGCATGGCCACGCAGGACTTGGTATACAGATCTGGTGGACATGTCATTCTGTCCACCTTGGTCGTTACCTCTGAAACAGGACCTTCTGATTCAGGGTCCTTTCAAACATCAAAATCTAACTTCTCTGAAGCTGACTGCTTGGAAATTGAACGCTTGATCTTATCAAAGCGTGGTTTTTCTGAGTCAGTTATTGATACCTTAATACAGGCTAGGAAGCCTGTTACCAGAAAGATTTACCATAAAATATGGCGTAAATACCTATACTGGTGCGAATCCAAAGGTTACTCTTGGAGTAAGGTTAGGATTCCTAGGATATTGTCTTTTCTACAAGAAGGTTTAGAAAAGGGGTTATCCGCTAGTTCCTTAAAGGGACAGATCTCAGCTCTGTCCATTCTGTTACACAAGCGTCTGTCAGAAGTTCCAGACGTTCAGGCTTTTTGTCAGGCTTTGGCCAGGATTAAACCTGTGTTTAAAGCTGTGGCTCCACCATGGAGTTTAAACCTTGTTCTTAACGTCTTTACAGGGTGTTCCGTTTGAACCCCTTCATTCCATTGTTATAAAGTTGTTATCTTGGAAAGTTCTATTTTTAATGGCTATTTCCTCGGCTCGAAGAGTCTCTGAGTTATCAGCCTTACATTGTGATTCTCCTTATTTGATTTTTCACTCGGATAAGGTAGTTCTGCGTACTAAACCTGGGTTCTTACCTAAGGTAGTCACTAACAGGAATATCAATCAGGAGATTGTTGTTCCATCCTTGTGCCCAAATCCTTCTTCGAGGAAGGAACGTCTTTTGCACAATCTGGATGTAGTTCGTGCCCTTAAATTTTATTTACAGGCAACTAAAGATTTTCGACAAACGTCTTCCCTGTTTGTCGTTTACTCTGGTCAGAGGAGAGGTCAAAAAGCTTCTGCTACCTCTCTCTCTTTTTGGCTTCGTAGCATAATTCGTTTAGCTTATGAGACTGCTGGACAGCAGCCTCCTGAAAGAATTACAGCTCATTCCACTAGAGCTGTGGCTTCCACTTGGGCCTTTAAGAATGAGGCCTCTGTTGAACAGATTTGCAAGGCTGCAACTTGGTCTTCGCTTCATACTTTTTCCAAATTTTACAGATTTGACACTTTTGCTTCCTCGGAGGCTATTTTTGGGAGAAAGGCTCTTCAGGCAGTGGTTCCTTCTGTATAAAGAGCCTGCCTATCCCTCCCGTCATCCGTGTACTTTTGCTTTGGTATTGGTATCCCACAAGTAATGATGACCCGTGGACTGATCACACTTAACAGAAGAAAACATAATTTATGCTTACCTGATAAATTCCTTTCTTCTGTAGTGTGATCAGTCCACGGCCCGCCCTGTTTTTTAAGGCAGGTAAATATTTTTTAAATTATACTCCAGTCACCACTACACCCTTGGCTTCTCCTTTCTCGTTGGTCCTTGGTCGAATGACTGGAGGTGACGTAGAGGGGAGGAGCTATATAGCAGCTCTGCTGGGTGAATCCTCTTGCACTTCCTGTAGGGGAGCAGATAATATCCCACAAGTAATGATGACCCGTGGACTGATCACACTACAGAAGAAAGGAATTTATCAGGTAAGCATAAATTATGTTTTCTACGCTGCGTACAAGAGCTCTTATTAATGGGAGTAATCCATCCAGTTCCACGGTCGGAACAGGGACAAGGGTTTTACTCAAATCTGTTTGTGGTTCCCAAAAAAGAGGGAACTTTCAGACCAATCCTGGACTTAAAGATACTAAACAAATTCCTAAGAGTTCCATCGTTCAAGATGGAGACTATTCGGACAATTTTACCTATGATCCAAGAGGGTCAGTACATGACCACTGTAGATTTAAAAGATGCTTACCTTCACATACCGATTCACAAAGATCATTACCGGTACCTAAGGTTTGCCTTCCTAGACAGGCATTACCAGTTTGTGGCTCTTCCATTCGGATTGGCTACAGCTCCAAGAATCTTCACAAAGGTTCTGGGTGCTCTTCTGGCGGTTCTAAGACCGCGGGGAATCTCGGTAGCTCCATACCTAGACGACATTCTGATACAAGCTTCAAGCTTTCAAACTGCCAAGTTTCATACAGAGTTAGTACTGGCATTTCTAAGGTCACATGGATGGAAGGTGAACGAAAAGAAAAGTTCACTCGTTCCACTCACAAGAGTTCCCTTCCTGGGGACTCTTATAGATTCTGTAGAAATGAAGATTTACCTGACAGAGGACAGGCTAACAAGACTTCAAAGTGCTTTCCGCACCCTTCATTCCATTCAACACCCGTCAGTGGCTCAATGCATGGAGGTAATCGGCTTAATGGTAGCGGCAATGGACATAGTACCCTTTGCACGCTTACACCTCAGACCACTGCAACTGTGCATGCTAAGTCAGTGGAATGGGGATTACTCAGACTTGTCCCCTTCTCTGAATCTGGATCAAGAGACCAGAAATTCTCTTCTATGGTGGCTTTCTCGGCCACATCTGTCCAGGGGGATGCCATTCAGCAGACCAGACTGGACAATTGTAACAACAGACGCCAGCCTTCTAGGTTGGGGTGCCGTCTGGAATTCTCTGAAGGCTCAGGGACAATGGAGTCAGGAGGAGAGTCTCCTGCCAATAAACATTCTGGAATTGAGAGCAGTTCTCAATGCACTCCTGGCTTGGCCCCAGTTGACAACTCGGGGGTTCATCAGGTTTCAGTCGGACAACATCACGACCGTAGCTTACATCAACCATCAGGGAGGGACAAGACGCTCCCTAGCTATGATGGAAGTATCAAAGATAATTCGCTGGGCAGAGTCTCACTCTTGCCACCTGTCAGCAATCCACATCCCGGGAGTGGAGAACTGGGAGGCGTATTTCTTAAGTCGTCAGACTTTTCATCCGGGGGAGTGGGAACTTCATCCGGAGGTCTTTGCCCAAATACTTCGACGTTGGGGCAAACCAGAAATAGATCTCATGGCGCCTCGACAGAACGCCAAGCTTCCTCGTTACGGGTCCAGATCCAGGGATCCAGGAGCAGTCCTGATAGATGCCCTGACAGCACCTTGGGACTTCAGGATGGCTTACGTGTTTCCACCCTTCCCGATGCTTCCTCGATTGATTGCCAGAATCAAACAGGAGAGAGCATCAGTGATTCTAATAGCACCTGCATGGCCACGCAGGACTTGGTATGCAGACCTGGTGGACATGTCATCCTGTCCACCTTGGTCTCTGCCTCTGAAACAGGACCTTCTGATGCAGGGTCCTTTCAAACATCAAAATCTAACTTCTCTGAAGCTGACTGCTTGGAAATTGAACGCTTGATTTTATCAAGACGTGGGTTTTCTGAGTCAGTTATTGATACCTTAATACAGGCTAGGAAGCCTGTTACCAGAAGGATTTACCATAAGATATGGCGTAAATACCTATATTGGTGTGAATCCAAAGGTTACTCTTGGAGTAAGGTTAGGATTCCTAGGATATTGTCTTTTCTACAAGAAGGTTTAGAAAAGGGTTTATCTGCTAGTTCATTAAAGGGACAGATCTCAGCTCTGTCCATTCTGTTACACAAACGTCTGTCAGAAGTTCCTGACGTCCAGGCTTTTTGTCAGGCTTTGGCCAGGATTAAGCCTGTGTTTAAAACTGTTGCTCCACCATGGAGTTTAAACCTTGTTCTTAATGTTTTACAGGGCGTTCCGTTTGAACCCCTTCATTCCATTGATATAAAGTTGTTATCTTGGAAAGTTCTATTTTTAATGGCTATTTCCTCGGCTCGAAGAGTCTCTGAATTATCAGCCTTACATTGTGATTCTCCTTATTTGATTTTTCATTCGGATAAGGTAGTTCTGCGTACTAAACCTGGGTTCTTACCTAAGGTAGTCACTAACAGGAATATCAATCAAGAGATTGTTGTTCCTTCTTTGTGCCCAAATCCTTCTTCGAAGAAGGAACGTCTACTGCACAACCTGGATGTAGTCCGTGCTCTAAAATTTTACTTACAGGCAACTAAGGAATTTCGACAAACGTCTTCCCTGTTTGTCGTTTACTCTGGTCAGAGGAGAGGTCAAAAGGCTTCTGCTACCTCTCTTTCTTTTTGGCTTCGTAGCATAATTCGTTTAGCTTATGAGACTGCTGGACAGCAGCCTCCTGAAAGAATTACAGCTCATTCTACTAGAGCTGTGGCTTCCACTTGGGCCTTCAAGAATGAGGCCTCTGTTGAGCAGATTTGCAAGGCTGCAACTTGGTCTTCGCTTCATACTTTTTCCAAATTTTACAAATTTGACACTTTTGCTTCATCGGAGGCTATTTTTGGGAGAAAGGTTCTTCAGGCAGTGGTTCCTTCTGTATAAAGAGCCTGCTTATCCCTCCCGTCATCCGTGTACTTTTGCTTTGGTATTGGTATCCCAGAAGTAATGATGACCCGTGGACTGATCACACTTAACAGAAGAAAACATAATTTATGCTTACCTGATAAATTCCTTTCTTCTGTAGTGTGATCAGTCCACGGCCCGCCCTGTTTTTAAGGCAGGTAAATATTTTTTAATTTATACTCCAGTCACCACTACACCCTTGGCTTCTCCTTTCTCGTTGGTCCTTGGTCGAATGACTGGGAGTGACGTAGAGGGGAGGAGCTATATGCAGCTCTGCTGGGTGAATCCTCTTGCACTTCCTGTTGGGGAGGAGTAATATCCCAGAAGTAATGATGACCCGTGGACTGATCACACTACAGAAGAAAGGAATTTATCAGGAAAGCATAAATTATGTTTTTCCCCTCATGGGGACCGGTAAGCCATTTTCTTAGTCTCAAACAGAATAAAGGGCTTAATATGGGCTATAAAACTGGTAGACACTTTTATGGGCTAGATCGATTGCTTTATTTGGGCATTTTATACAGTTTGATGTTGAAATTCACACTCTATAACCTTGGGGAACGTTTTTTTACGTCAGGCACTGGTTTAGACACCTTCCCAGTCAGGAAGGGCCTTCTCTGTAGTAGGCAGAGCCTCATTTTCGCGCCATTACTGCGCAGTTACTTTTGAGAGCAGTACATGCAGCTGCATGTGTGTGGGTCTGGAAGTAGTTGAAAAGGTTCCTAGAAGGCTTCATTTGGTATCGTATACCCCCCTGGGTTTGGTAAAGTCGCAGCAGCTGGGACTGTAGAGGGGTTAAAAATGTAAACGGCTCCGGTTTCCTCATTTTAAGGGTTAAAGATTTGGGGTGCAATGCTTTGAATGCTTTAAGACACTGTGGTGAAAATTTGGTTAAAATTGAACAATTCCTTCATAGTTTTTCACATATTCAGTAAAAAAGTGTGCCCTGTTTAAAATGTGAAGAGACAGTAACGGTTTTGTTTTAAAACGGTTTTTGTACTTTATTGACAAGTTTAAGCCTGTTTAACATGTCTGTGCCTTCAGATAGACTATGTTCTGTATGTATGTAAGCCAATGTGTCTCCCCCTTCAAATATGTGTGATAATTGTGCCATAGCGTCCAAACAAAGTAAGGACAGTACTGCCACAGATAATAAAGTTGCCCAAGATGATTCATTAGATGAAGGGAGTAGACATAGTTCTACATCATCTCCTTCTGTGTCTACACCAGTTTTGCCCACGCAGGAGACCCCTAGTACTTCTAGCGCGCCAATGCTTGTTACTATGCAACAATTGACGGCAGTAATGGATAACTCCATAGCAAATATTTTATCCAAAATGCCTGCATTTCAGAGAAAGCGCGATTGCTCTGTTTTAAACACTGTAGAGCAGGAGGGCGCTGATGATGATTGCTCTGTCATACCCTCACACCAATCTGAAGTGGCCATGAGTGAGGTTTTGTCAGATGGGGAAATTTCTGATTCAGGTAGAATTTCTCAACAGGCAGAACCTGATGTTGTGACATTTAAATTTAAATTAGAGCATCTCCGCGCACTGCTTAAGGAGGTGCTATCTACTCTGGATGATTGTGACAACCTGGTCATTCCAGAAAAACTGTGCAAGATGGACAAGTTCCTAGAGGTTCCTGTGCACCCCGACGCTTTTCCTATACCCAAGCGGGTGGCGGACATAGTGAATAAGGAGTGGGAGAAGCCCGGCATACCTTTTGTCCCCCCTCCTATATTTAAGAAATTATTTCCTATGGTCGACCCCAGAAAGGACTTATGGCAGACAGTCCCTAAGGTCGAGGGGGCAGTTTCTACGCTAGCCAAGCGCACTACTATTCCTATCGAGGATAATTGTGCTTTCAAAGATCCTATGGATAAAAAATTGGAGGGTTTGTTAAAAAGATTTTTGTACAGCAAGGTTACCTCCTGCAACCTATTTCGTGCATTATTCCTGTCACTACAGCAGCGTGGTTCTGGTTCGAGGAACTAGAAAAGTCGCTCAGTAGAGAGACTCCGTATGAGGAGGTTATGGACAGAATTCACGCACTTAAGTTAGCTAATTCCTTTATTTTAGATGCCGCTTTGCAGTTAGCTAGATTAGCGGCGAAAAATTCAGGGTTTGCAATTGTGGCGCGCAGAGCGCTTTGGCTAAAGTCTTGGTCAGCGGATGTATCTTCCAAGACAAAATTGCTTAATATCTCTTTCAAGGGTAAAACCCTTTTTGGGCCAGAATTGAAAGAGATTATCTCAGACATCACTGAGGGTAAGGGCCATGCCCTCCCACACGATAGGCCGTTCAAGGCCAAGAATAAGTCTAATTTTCGTTCCTTTCGCAATTTCAGGAACGGACCGGCCTCCAACTCGGCAGCCTCTAGACGAGGGTAATTCTTCGCAAACCAAACCAGCTTGGAAACCGATGCAAGGTTGGAACAAGGGTAAGCAGGCCAAGAAGCCTGCTGCTGCTACCAAAACAGCATGAAGGAGTAGCCCCCGATCCTGGACCGGATCTAGTAGGGGGCAGACTCTCTCTCTTCGCTCAGGCTTTGGCAAGAGATGTTCAGGATCCCTGGGCACTAGAAATAGTTTCTCAGGGTTATCTTCTGGAATTCAAGGATCTACCCCCAAGGGGAAGGTTCCACATGTCTCACTTATCTTCAAACCAAATAAAGAGACAGGCATTTTTACATTGTGTAGAAGACCTGTTAAAAATGGGAGTGATACACCCAGTTCCAACTGTGGAACAAGGACTGGGGTTTTACTCAAATCTGTTTGTAGTTCCCAAAAAAAGAGGGACCCTTCAGACCAATTCTGGATTTAAAGATTCTAAACAAATTTCTGAGTGCCATCGTTCAAAATGGAAACTATTCGAACGATTTTACCTACAATCCAGGAGGGTCAATTTATGACTACCGTGGATCTAAAGGATGCGTATCTACATATTCCTATCCACAAAGATCATCATCAGTTCCTAAGGTTCGCCTTTCTGGACAAACATTACCAGTTTGTTTCTCTCCCATTCGGGCTAGCCACAGCTCCAAGGATTTTCACAAAGGTACTCGGGTCCCTTCTAGCGGTTCTAAGACCAAGGGGCATTGCAGTGGCACCTTACTTGGACGACATTCTGATACAAGCGTCGTCTCTTTCAAAGGCAAAGGCTCACACAGACATCGTTCTGGCCTTTCTCAGATCTCACGGGTGGAAGGTGAACATAGAAAAAAGTTCCCTGTCTCCGTCGACAAGAGCTCCATTCTTGGGGACAATAATAGATTCTTTAGAAATTAAGATTTTCCTGACAGATGTCAGAAAGTCAAAACTTCTAAACGCTTGTCAAGTTCTTCACTCTGTTCCACGACCTTCCATAGCTCAGTGCATGGAAGTAGTAGGGTTGATGGTTGCAGCAATGGACATAGTTCCTTTTGCGCGAATTCATCTAAGACCATTACAACTGTGCATGCTGAAACAGTGGAATGGGGACTATACAGACTAGTCTCCAGTGATTCAAGTAGATCAGAGGACCAGAGACTTACTCCGTTGGTGGCTAACCCAGGATCACCTGTCCCAGGGAATGAGCTTCCGCAGACCAGAGTGGGTCATTGTCACGACCGACGCCAGTCTAGTGGGCTGGGACGCGGTTTGGGACTCCCTGAAAGCTCAGGGTCTATGGTCTCGGGAAGAGTCTCTTCTCCCGATAAACATTCTGGAACTGAGAGCGATATTCAATACTCTCAGGGCTTGGCCTCAACTAGCAAAGGCCAGATTCACAAGATTCCAATCAGACAACATGACGACTGTTGCTTACATCAACCATCAGGGGGGAACAAGGAGTTCCCTGGCGATTAGAGAAGTGACCAAAATCATAAAATGGGCGGAGGATCACTCCTGCCACCTATCTGCGATCCACATCCCAGGAGTGGAAAACTGGGAGGCGGATTATCTGAGTCGTCAGACATTCCATCCGGGGGAGTGGGAACTCCACCCGGAGATATTTGCCCAGTTGACCCAATTATGGGGCATTCCAGACATGGATCTTATGGCGTCTCGTCAGAACTTCAAGGTTCCTTGCTACGGGTCCAGATCCAGGGATCCCAAGGCGACTCTAGTGGATGCATTAGTAGCACCTTGGACCTTCAACCTAGCTTATGTGTTTCCACCGTTTCCTCTCATTCCCAGGCTGGTAGCCAGGATCAAACAGGAGAGGGCCTCGGTGATTTTGATAGCTCCTGCGTGGCCACGCAGGACTTAGTATGCAGACCTGGTGAATATGTCATCGGCTCCACCATGGAAGCTACCTTTGAGACAGGATCTTCTAGTACAGGGTCCATTCGAACATCCAAATCTAGTTTCTCTCCAGCTGACGGCTTGGAAATTGAACGCTTGATTTTTATCTAAGCGTGGGTTTTCGGATTCGGTGATAGATACTCTGGTACAAGCCAGAAAACCTGTAACTAGAAAAATTTACCATACAATATGGAAAAATATATCTGTTGGTGTGAATCCAAGGGATTCTCATGGAGTAAGATTAAAATTCCTAGGATCCTTTCCTTTCTACAAGAAGGTTTGGATAAGGGATTATCAGCGAGTTCTCTAAAAGGACAGATTTCTGCTTTATCTGTCTTGTTACACAAACGACTGGCAGCTGTGCCAGATGTTCAAGCTTTTGTTCAGGCTTTGGTCAGGATCAAGCCTGTTTACAGACCTTTGACTCCTCCCTGGAGTCTGAATTTAGTTCTTTCAGTTCTTCAAGGGGTTCCGTTTGAACCTCTACATTCCAAAGATATCAAGATGCTATCTTGGAAAGTTCTGTTTTTGGTTGCTATTTCTTCTGCTAGAAGAGTTTCTGAGTTATCTGCTCTGCAGTGTAATCCGCCCTATCTGATGTTCCATTCAGATAAGGTTGTTTTGCATACTAAACCTGGTTTCCTTCCAAAGGTTGTTTCCAACAAGAATATTAACCAGGAAATAGTTGTACCTTCTTTGTGTCCGAATCCAGTTTCAAAGAAGGAGCGTTTGTTACATAATTTAGATGTAGTACGTGCTTTAAAGTTCTATTTAGAAGCAACAAAGGATTTCAGACAAACGTCTTCTCTGTTTGTCGTTTATTCTGGCAAGAGGAGAGGTCAAAAAGCTACTGCTACCTCTCTTTCCTTATGGCTGAAGAGCATCATCCGATTGGCTTACGAGACTGCCGGACGGCAGCCTCCCAAACGAATCACAGCTCACTCTACTAGGGCTGTGGCTTCCACATGGGCCTTCAAGAACGAGGCTTCTGTTGATCAGATATGTAAGGCAGCGACTTGGTCTTCCCTGCACACTTTTGCCAAATTTTACAAATTTGATACTTTTGCTTCTTCGGAGGCTATTTTTGGGAGAAAGGTTTTGCAAGCCGTGGTGCCTTCTGTTTAGGTAACCTGATTTGCTCCCTCCCTTCATCCGTGTCCTAAAGCTTTGGTATTGGTTCCCACAAGTTATGGATGACGCCGTGGACCGGACACACCAATGTTGGAGAAAACAGAATTTATGCTTACCTGATAAATTACTTTCTCCAACTGTGTGTCCGGTCCACGGCCCGCCCTGGTTTTTTAATCAGGTTTGATAAATTTCTTACTTTAACTACAGTCACCACGGCACCCTATGGTTTCTCCTTTTTTTCTCCTGTCCGTCGGTCGAATGACTGGGGTGGGCGGAGCCTAGGAGGGACTATATGTACAGCTTTTGCTGTGCTCTTTGCCATTTCCTGTTGGGGAAGAGAATATTCCCACAAGTTATGGATGACGCCGTGGACCGGACACACCGTTGGAGAAAGTAATTCATCAGGTAAGCATAAATTCTGTTTTTAGACCTACCTAGGTATGCGTTTTAACAAAGGATACCAAAAGAATGAAGCAATTTAAATAATAGAAGTAAATTGGAAAGTTGTTTGAAATTGTGTGCTCTTTCTGAATCATGAAATACAACAAATTGCCTTTACTGTTATTCATTTAACCCCTTAACAACCGACGATGTACAGGGTACGTCCTACAAAAAACGGTCATTAACGACTAACAACGTACCCTGTACGTCGGGTTTTAAGCGGTGGAAGCGATCCTGATCGATTTTAGCCGCTTTCAAAGTATTGCCGTGATGTCTCGATATTGAGGCATCACTGCAATACCTTTTTTGGCACACCGATGCATCGGCCAGCGATGGTGCCGATCGTTGGTGGGTGGGAGCCATTGCAGGGAGGTGGGTGGGTGGCCTATCGCTGGCAAACGTCCGGCCAGAAGTTGTAAATGACTGTCGGGTGCTTGCGCGGGGGGCAGGTGTGCGCGCGCGTTGTCTGGCACAATTTAAAAATTTGAAGTGGTGGGTGGCAGAGGAGGGGATAATAACTTTTTAAAAGGGATCTGGAAAGGGTTAGGGTTTGGAGGGGGGCAGCTACACTACAGAAAAAGTGGGGCTTATTTAAAAAAAAATAAAAAAAATGCCACATTTTGATTGCAAAGTAGGTACTAGCAGACAGCTGCCATTACCCAAAATGGTGGCAAATAGTGGGGGAGGGTTAGAGAGCTCTTTGGGGGGGGCTTCAGGGAGGTTGGGGTTTAAAAGGGGATCCTACACAGCATAATATATTTAAAAAAAAAGCCTTATTTCTCTTGTTAAGTGTATCCAGTCCACGGATCACCCATTACTTGTGGGATATTCTCCTTCCCAACAGGAAGTTGCAAGAGGATCACCCACAGCAGAGCTGCTATATAGCTCCTCCCCTCACTGCCATACCCAGTCATTCTCTTGCAACTCTCAACTAAGATGAAGGTCGTAAGAGGACTGTGGTGTTTTATACTTAATTTATTTCTTCAATAAAAAGTTTGTTATTTTTAAATGGTACCAGAGTGTACTGTTTCTCAGGCAGTATTTGGGAGAAGAATCTGCCTGCATTTTCTATGATCTTAGCAGAAGTAACTAAGATCCTTTGCTGTTCTCACATATTCTGAGGAGTGAGGTAACTTCAGAGGGGGAATAGCGTGCAGGTTTTCCTGCAATAAGGTATGTGCAGTTAAAATATTTTTCTAGGGATGGGATTTGCTAGAAAATGCTGCTGATACTGAAGTAATGTAAGTAAAGCCTTAAATGCAGTGATAGCGACTGGTATCAGGCTTATTAATAGAGATACATACTCTTATAAAAGTGTATTTTAAAACGTTTGCTGGCATGTTTAATCGTTTTTTATATATGTTTGGTGATAAAACTTATTGGGGCCTAGTTTTTTCCACATGGCTGGCTTGAATTTTGCCTAGAAACAGTTCCCGGAGGCTTTCCACTGTTGTAATGAGTGGGAGGGGCCTATTTTAGCGCTTTTTTGCGCAGCAAAAATTAGACACAGACATCCAGCTTCTTCCTGCATGTTCCAGGACTTCTCTGAAGGGCTCAAAAAGGTTCAAAAGTCGTATTGAGGGAGGTAAAAAGCCACAGTAGAGCTGTGGCAGTTGTTGTGACTGTTTAAAAAAACGTTTTTGTTATTTCGTTTTTGGTATTAAGGGGTTAATCATCCATTTGCAAGTGAGTGCAATGCTCTGCTAACTTGTTACATACACTGTAAAAATTTCGTTAGTGTAACTGCCTTTTTTCACTGTTATTTCAAATTTTGACAAAATTTGTGTTTCTTAAAGGCGCAGTAACGTTTTTTATATTGCTTGTAAACTTGTTTTAAAGTGTTTTCCCAGCTTGCTAGTCTCATTGCTAGTCTGTTTAAACATGTCTGATACAGAGGAACCTACTTGTTCATTATGTTTGAAAGCCATGGTGGAGCCCCATAGGAGAATGTGTACTAAATGTATTGATTTCACCTTAAACAGTAAAGATCAGTCTTTATCTATAAAAGAATTATCACCAGAGGGTTCTGTCGAGGGGGAAGTTATGCCGACTAACTCTCCCCACGTGTCAGACCCTTCGCCTCCCGCTCAGGGGACGCACGCTAATATGGCGCCAATTACATCAGGGACGCCCATAGCGATTACCTTGCAGGACATGGCTGCAATCATGAATAATACCCTGTCAGAGGTATTATCTAGATTGCCTGAATTAAGAGGCAAGCGCGATAGCTCTGGGGTTAGGAGAGATACAGAGCGCGCAAATGCTGTAAGAGCCATGTCTGATACTGCGTCACAATATGTAGAACATGAGGACGGAGAGCTTCATTCTGTGGGTGACATCTCTGACTCGGGGAAACCTGATTCAGAGATTTCTAATTTTAAATTTAAGCTTGAGAACCTCCGTGTATTGCTTGGGGAGGTATTAGCTGCTCTGAATGACTGTAACACAGTTGCAATTCCAGAGAAATTGTGTAGGCTGGATAGATACTATGCGGTGCCGGTGTGTACTGACGTTTTTCCTATACCTAAAAGGCTTACAGAAATTATTAGCAAAGAGTGGGATAGACCCGGTGTGCCCTTTTCCCCACCTCCTATATTTAGAAAAATGTTTCCAATAGACACCACTACACAGGACTTATGGCAGACGGTCCCTAAGGTGGAGGGAGCAGTTTCTACTTTAGCAAAGCATACCACTATCCCGTTTGAGGACAGTTGTGCTTTTTCAGATCCAATGGATAAAAAATTAGAGGGTTACCTTAAGAAAATGTTTATTCAACAAGGTTTTATTTTGCAGCCCCTTGCATGCATTGCGCCTGTCACTGCTGCGGTGGCATTCTGGTTTGAGGCCCTGGAAGAGGCCATCCATACAGCTCCATTGGAGGAAATTATTGACAAGCTTAGAACGCTTAAGCTAGCTAACTCATTTGTTTCTGATGCCATTGTTCATTTGACTAAACTAACGGCTAAGAATTCCGGATTCACCATCCAGGCGCGTAGGGCGCTATGGCTTAAATCCTGGTCAGCTGACGTGACTTCAAAGTCTGTTACTCAACATTCCTTTCAAGGGGCAGACCTTATTCGGGCCTGGCTTGAAGGAAATTATTGCTGACATTACTGGAGGCAAGGGTCATACCCTTCCTCAGGACAGGGCCAAATCAAAGGCCAAACAGTCTAATTTTCGTGCCTTTCGAAATTTCAAGGCAGGAGCAGCATCAACTTCCTCCGCTTCAAAACCAGAGGGAACTGTTGCTCATTTCAGACAGGCCTGGAAACCTAACCAGTCCTGGAACAAGGGCAAGCAGGCCAGAAAACCTGCTGCTGCCCCCAAGACGGCATGAAGGAACGGCCCCCTATCCGGAAACGGATCTAGTGGGGGGCAGACTTTCTCTCTTCGCCCAGGCGTGGGCAAGAGATGTTCAGGATCCCTGGGCGTTGGAGATCATATCTCAGGGATATCTTCTGGACTTCAAAGCTTCTCCTCCACAAGGGAGATTTCATCTTTCAAGGTTATCAGCAAACCAGATAAAGAAAGAGGCATTCCTAAGCTGTGTGCAAGACCTCCTAGTAATGGGAGATATCCATCCAGTCAGCGGACGGAACAGGGACAAGGGTTTTATTCAAATCTGTTTGTGGTTCCCAAGAAAGAGGGAACCTTCAGACCAATCTTGGATCTAAAGATCTTAAACAAATTCCTCAGAGTTCCATCATTCAAAATGGAAACTATTCGGACCATCCTACCCATGATCCAAGAGGGTCAGTACATGACCACAGTGGACTTAAAGGATGCCTACCTTCACATACCGATTCACAAAGATCATCATCGGTTCCTAAGGTTTGCCTTTCTAGACAGGCATTACCAATTTGTAGCTCTTCCCTTCGGGTTGGCCACAGCCCCGAGAATCTTTACAAAGGTTCTGGGCTCACTTCTGGCGGTTCTAAGACCGCGAGGCATAGCGGTGGCTCCGTATCTAGACGACATCCTGATACAGGCGTCAAGCTTTCAAATTGCCAAGTCTCATACAGAGATAGTTCTGGCATTTCTGAGGTCGCATGGGTGGAAAGTGAACGTGGAAAAGAGTTCTCTATCCCCACTCACAAGAGTCACCTTCCTAGGGACTCTTATAGATTCTGTAGAGATGAAAATTTACCTGACTGAGTCCAGGTTATCAAAACTTCTAAATGCTTGCCGTTTCCTTCATTCCATTCCACGTCCGTCAGTGGCTCAGTGCATGGAAGTAATCGGCTTAATGGTAGTGGCAATGGACATAGTGCCATTTGCGTGCCTGCATCTCAGACCGCTGCAATTATGCATGCTAAGTCAGTGGAATGGGGATTACTCAGATTTGTCCCCTCTACTAAATCTGGATCAAGAGACCAGGGATTCTCTTCTCTGGTGGCTATCTCGGGTCCATCTGTCCAAGGGTATGACCTTTCGCAGGCCAGATTGGACGATTGTAACAACGGATGCCAGCCTTCTAGGTTGGGGCGCAGTCTGGAACTCCCTGAAGGCTCAGGGATCGTGGACTCAGGAGGAGAAACTCCTCCCAATAAATATTCTGGAGTTAAGAGCAATATTCAATGCTCTTCTAGCTTGGCCTCAGTTAGCAAACCTGAGGTTCATCAGATTTCAGTCGGACAACATCACGACTGTGGCTTACATCAACCATCAAGGGGGAACCAGGAGTTCCCTAGCGATGTTAGAAGTCTCAAAGATAATTTGCTGGGCAGAGTCTCACTCTTGCCATCTGTCAGCGATCCACATCCCAGGCGTAGAGAACTGGGAGGCGGATTTTCTAAGTCGTCAGACTTTTCATCCGGGGGAGTGGGAACTCCATCCGGAGGTGTTTGCTCAACTGATCCATCGTTGTTGCAAACCAGAACTGGATCTCATGGCGTCTCGCCAGAACGCCAAGCTTGTTACGGATCCAGGTCCAGGGACCCGGGAGCGACGCTGATAGATGCTCTAGCAGCTCCTTGGTTCTTCAACCTGGCTTATGTGTTTCCACCGTTTCCTCTGCTCCCTCGACTGATTGCCAAAATCAAGCAGGAGAGAGCATCAGTGATTCTGATAGCGCCTGCGTGGCCACGCAGGACCTGGTATGCAGACCTAGTGGACATGTCATCCTTTCCACCATGGACTCTGCCTCTGAGGCAGGACCTTCTAACACAAGGTCCTTTCAATCATCCAAATCTAATTTCTCTGAGACTGACTGCATGGAGATTGAACGCTTGATCCTATCAAGGCGTGGCTTCTCAGAGTCAGTCATTGATACCTTAATACAGGCACGAAAGCCTGTCACCAGGAAAATCTACCATAAGATATGGCGTAAATATCTTTATTGGTGTGGATCCAAGAATTAATCATGGAGTAAGGTTAGGATTCCTAGGATATTGTCCTTTCTCCAAGAGGGTTTGGACAAAGGATTATCAGCTAGTTCTTTAAAAGGACAGATTTCTGCTCTGTCTATTCTTTTGCACAAGCGTCTGGCAGAGGTTCCAGACGTCCAGGCATTTTGTCAGGCTTTGGTTAGAATTAAGCCTGTGTTTAAAACTGTTGCTCCCCCGTGGAGCTTAAACTTGGTTCTTAAAGTTCTTCAAGGAGTTCTGTTTGAACCCCTTCATTCCATTGATATTAAACTTTTATCTTGGAAAGTTCTGTTTTTGATGGCTATTTCCTCGGCTCGAAGAGTCTCTGAGCTATCTGCCTTACAATGTGATTCTCCTTATCTGATTTTTCATGCAGATAAGGTAGTTCTGCGTACCAAACCTGGGTTTTTACCTAAGGTGGTTTCTAACAAGAATATCAATCAAGAGATTGTTGTTCCATCATTGTGTCATAATCCTTCTTCAAAGAAGGAACGTCTCTTACATAATCTGGACGTAGTCCGTGCCTTGAAGTTTTACTTACAAGCTACTAAAGATTTTCGCCAAACATCTTCCCTGTTTGTCGTTTACTCTGGACAGAGGAGAGGTCAAAAAGCTTCGGCAACCTCAATTTCCTTTTGGCTTCGGAGCATAATTCGCTTAGCCTATGAGACTGCTGGACAGCAGCCCCCTGAAAGGATTACAGCTCATTCTACTAGAGCTGTGGCTTCCACCTGGGCCTTTAAAAATGAGGCCTCTGTTGAACAGATTTGCAAGGCTGCGACTTGGTCTTTGCTTCACACCTTTTCAAAATTTTACAAATTTGATACTTTTGCTTCTTCGGAGGCTGTTTTTGGGAGAAAGGTTCTTCAGGCAGTGGTTCCTTCCGTTAAATCCTGCCTTGTCCCTCCCATCATCCGTGTACTTTAGCTTTGGTATTGGTATCCCACAAGTAATGGATGATCCGTGGACTGGATACACTTAACAAGAGAAAACATAATTTATGCTTACCTGATAAATTTATTTCTCTTGTAGTGTATCCAGTCCACGGCCCGCCCTGTCCTTTTAAGGCAGGTCTAAATTTTAATTAAACTACAGTCACCACTGCACCCTATGGTTTCTCCTTTTTCGTCTTGTTTCGGTCGAATGACTGGATATGGCAGTGAGGGGAGGAGCTATATAGCAGCTCTGCTGTGGGTGATCCTCTTGCAACTTCCTGTTGGGAAGGAGAATATCCCACAAGTAATGGATGATCCGTGGACTGGATACACTACAAGAGAAATAAATTTATCAGGTAAGCATAAATTATGTTTTTACTACTGCCAGACCTTCTGCCAGTACTTAAGATGGCGGAGACAATTGTGGGGAGGGATGAGGGGGTGGGATGTGCCAGGTGGGAGGCTGATCTCTACATAATAAAGCTAAAATTAACCCTTCAAGCTCCTTACAAGCTACCTAATTAACCCCGTCAATGCTGGGCATAATACAAGTGTGGTGCGCAGCGGCATTTAGCGGCCTTCTAATTACCAAAAAGTAATGCCACAGCCGTAAATGTCTGCTATTTCTGAACAAAGGGGATCCCAAAGAAGCATTTTACAGCCATTTGTGCCATGATTGCACAAGTTGTTTGTAAATAATTTCAGTGAGAATCCTAAAGTTTGTGAAAAAGTGAACAATTTTTTTTATTTGATTGCATTTGGTGGTGAAATGGTGGCATGAAATATACCAAAATGGGCCTAGATTAATACTTTGGGTTGTCTACTAAAAAAAAAAATTATATACATGTCAAGGGATATTCAGGGATTCCTGACAGATATCAGTGTTACAATGTAACTCGCTAATTTTGAAAATGGTTTGGAAATAGCAAAGTGCTACTTGTATTTATTGCCATATAACTTGTAAAGAACATGTAAACATTGGATATTTCTAAACTCAGGACACAATTTAGAAACTATTTAGCATGGATGTGTAACAGATTTTGGGGGGTCAAAGTTAGAAAAAGTTTTTTTTTTCCATTTTTTTTAAATCCTATTTTATAATTTGTTTTATAGTAAATTATAAAATTTGATGAAAATAATGGTATCTTTAGAAAGTCCATTTAATGGCAAGAACATCGGTATATAATATGTGTGGGACAGTAAATGAGTAAGAGGAAAATTACAGCTAAACCCAAACACAGCAGAAATGTAAAAATAGCCTTGGTTCCAAACGGTCAGAAAATGGAAGTGCTGTGGTCCTTAAGGGGTTAATATGTATAAAAAATGGAGCTGAATTTTGTTGCCAGATCTATATTAAATGGTTATTTTTTTAAAATATAAACTCAGTCTATACTGTTTTTAACACTGTATTGCTGAATATCTGCATACAAATTATAAAGGTTTTATATGCATTTAATACTGAAGTTGGCAAAACTTGCTTTGCTGTCTAAGGCTAGTCCATGAACGTACCCTTTCAAAAGAACATTGAGCATCTTTCTTACATCCATCACTGTGGATACAGATATTAAGGAATTCCTGCACTGATTAATCCATCTCTGTTTAATAGGTAGCTGGGTCAGGATTCTGAATCCTGCAGGATACACTGTAGCTTCGCCGAGGTATATTGTACTTTTGTTTAAAACTATTCCATATTCATTTTTTGTTGGCTTTAACCTGTAGAGTCAGAATGATTATAAGTTGTTACCCTTCACTTTGAGTGCAGATGATGTTGTGCTGTCATCCTAGGGACCCCTGCAATTCAACTGGGGAAGGAGAGTGATGCCTCCATCCCCGTCGACGGCTGGGGACAGAACTCCTTGTGATGTAATCTTTCGTGTGTGTTATCGCTTCACAGGAATTGAAGAAATCCTTGCAGATACAAGGATTTGCTTGTTAGTAAGTCTGCAGATCTGGGGAGAGCTTTAAGAACCTCTCTCTCAGGGGCAGAGCTTGTAGGCCTCCGTGATAGCTGCACTGTGTTAATGCTCCATGCATGACTGTAGGCAGATTGCTCAAATAAGACCATATGCGATACTACAGCAGCTCCAGATTGCAGTGGAGACCATATTGAGTTGGAAGGATGCTGACTCTTTACCTGACACGTGACTTCCGGCACCAGTGCTGATGGTAACAGTGTTCCGGAGGACTTTCTCTGTTGGTACAATAATAGCATACCTACATTATCAAAATGGAGTACGCCTTTCCTCTGCAAAGTCAGAATCTAATACTTTTATGGTTAGATATTTTAGACCTTCTTATTTTCTCCATACATTGTGAGATAATACAGAGGGTAAAGATAAATTTAAAGGTAAATTTGATATTCTTTTCAGTTACTGCTATTTAACAGTATAGATATACAATCCCAACTTGTTTGGGAAGTTGATTAAGACTGTGGGTCATAAAATGTATTCTTGAAATATGTAGGAAGTAATAACTCTATTAGGAAATTTACATATTTTTTTATTTCATATGGTAGCATTTTTGCAGGATAAAATATTTTCTAAAAATGTTTGGTCTGCTGATTAAACAAGCGAGGTATAATTTATATGGGTACCATAAGGAGAAAAGCGTTTTTAAATTTTTGTGCAAATGAAGTAAGGACTAAATAACTAAATCAGCTGTAGCACAGGGGTTTGAAATGTATTAAAGTGATGGTAAATCAGAGCGTTTTGAAAATGCTAGGATTTTCCATCACTGAAAATAAAGAGAACTTTTCAGTCATCACTTAGTAAAAAGGGTACTAAGTGTCATGACTAGGACAGCTCTTGGTTTAAAGGTGGAAACGTCACCTCATTGGGCACTGTACAATGGGCGGCCGGAGACGCTGAATTTAACGAGGAGGCCGCAGCACAGAAAGGGTATGTTTTAGCACCCTTCAAAGTAATGACTGAAAGTCCTGTTTATTTTTAGTGATACTAAATCCTAGCATTTTTTAAATGCTTTGATTTACCATCACTTTAATACGCAAGGGGTTAATTTTAGTACTATCCCTCTTTAATGAGATAAATAAGTGATTAGGTAGAAATAATAAATAACAATCCAGCAGGTACTGCATTGTGGTTTTAGATTACATTAAATATGTTTGTTGTGGGCTGTGCTGCTAGTATAGTTGGTTTATAAATATTTGTATTAGGGGTGTAAATTCTGTTATACAGTTCTCCTTATCCTATGCTGCCCTTCACACCTGTAAATGTAGGAGGATTCCCATAGCCAAGCAAAACTTGAAGGAAACCGAATTAAAAATAGCTCAATACACACTTCAGAGTTTTCCTGACATCTGTCTACACACTTCAATCCTAGCTTTTTTTTTTTTCTTCTCTCCTCCCCTTTTCTTTTTTTTTTTTTTTTTTTTTTTTTATTTTTTTTTTTTTTTTTTTTTAAAAAGAGCTTTATTTAGGTAAAATTAACATACATAATATAGATAAGATGTGAACATCATTCATAAAAGCTATTACAATATAGTGCTTTATCACATAAATCCGTTCTGAAAAGAAAGGTGTGAAATTTACTCTTGTACATTCACTGAAACATTTAGATACACCTTTTAAATTTGTTGTATGTCTTAGTTGATCCCAATTTTCTAACTATGCGGACCACTCTTGGGTCCATAACAGATACACATGAATAGTATTGGGTATATATAAAGAGATAGGGGGGGTATGGGGGTAGGGGGAGCAGGTAATCAAAATACAACAGTTACAGTATAGTGAGATATATGGGGCAATTATATTTTTAATCAATTTTGGACTTATAAGCATTAAGGCTAAATCGTAACAAATATATCATATATATAGGCTGAGTATAAAGCTTATGAAGAAATGAGTGTAGTTTATAGGGAGTATATGAATTAATAACTGATAGGGATGAGGATACTGTGTGGAGTCTGAGGTCTGTGGGCTACCTTAATGATATGTGTTCAGAAATGAGTTCCTTTTAAATAAGATTTTATAATGGGATGATGCATTTGTCCTGCTGGCATAGAAGGGCTTAGATGATGGTATGAGAGATTTGGGCTTTCGTTGGTCCCGGCCGCTGACCTTTACGAAAGGGATTTATATATCCTATATTACAGCATACCTAGTTTGTCTATTAATGTGCAGACTATCAAGTGCTGACCTTATGGATGAGTAACACTGCCCTATATGCTCTCACGTATCAGCAGAGTCTAATTGGGGTGTTATATCTATGTATATAATAGATGTTAGTAGCTAAATGCATCGCTCATTCTAACCACAAAGCAACTCATGTTATGAAACCTGTACAATTACCTTGTTAAATGTTTGTACAATTAACCTGTTTAAAACATAAATATAGGTAATGTCCAGTGATAAACTTATTAGTCTGTTAGAGCTCCTTTGGGAACCAGAAAAATGTAACAGCATAGTCAAACATTTTCAACTGTGAGCTCAGACCTGAACTGATATAGTCTGTCCTCTTGTACCATGTAACAGCAAATGTAAAACCTCAATTAACAAGCACAGGTGCATCATCTATATTTTGATGGTCTTGTTACTATTACTGTGGTCTCCTAAACATATAGATGGGGAATATGGACCCAACCAAAAGCAACTTTTATTAAACTTTAATGAATTCCTCAGGTGAACGCCAACATGTTGGTTTCCCCAGCAGACACCAGCTGCTGTGCACTGTCCGTAAAGAGGCATCTGCAGGCTACCCCTCACCTGACCTCGGTAATTGTCCTGCTCTATATAGGCAAAATGCAGCCTCACCTGTTACAAATAACCGTCTCCGCTGCCTGCACTCGCTCAACGAAGCCAGTGTATGGTAAGTAGGCCCTACGATCAGTCTCTTTAGCTTCTCCAGCGTTTTTTGTAAGGGTGGCTTTTTAGGCGCTTTCTGTGGAGGTGATAGTACAGGGTCAACCTGAGATAGAGCTACGATGTTTTGTCCGATCACGACTTTCTCCCTGTGGGTTGCTGTGCTCTTCTCCTTTAGCCAGTATATCGAAGACTCAACAAGCAGAGATGTTTCGCACGGATCATCACAGCCACTGTACAATTCTATGCTGTCGGCGGGCTGAGACAGTGGTGATATGGGAGAGTAGGGCCGCATATAGTCACATTCTTCTCTGTTACAGTCCGTGAAGGCCCTTTGTACTGGCGGCGGGTCGTCCTGAGGCAGTATGAGGAGTTGCTGGTTTTGAAGCGCCATGCCAGTGAGGATCCGCGTATCTGATGTTTCGGCTGAGTTTGTCAATAATCGTTGAGACAAATAGTCGTACGGAGCTTTGTCAATTAACCTCTGCATGAGGAGTTCCCATTTTTTAAAGCGATCATCTAGTTGCGGTAAACAATCTTCTCCCGCCATATCCAGTAGGTCAAATGTCCCCTGTAGATAACAGTATCAGGCAGATTTGGTATAATTTAGCAGCCTGCTTATGGGAGGGGATGAAGAAATTGCAGTAAGCCAGATTGAACCAGCAGCACTGTAGCCCCGTTTCTTCCCGGGGGGGGAGGTGTATGCCTAAAAGTGAGCCGCCGCCCTAGGCCTCAAGTTTCCGATCTGAGTCCCCAGATTCATATAAACAGACAAGAGTTGAAATATAGGTCCACGGCTTGCCCTACCGTGGTGTCTTTGTATAATAGGAGTATAATCTTGCTGTTATATTGTAGTAATCGGCGGATTACCATTGAATCAGCCAGAGCCTACAGAAAATGCGTCCTGTCCCGAACGCAGCACGGACACGCCCCCTCTCCTCCCCTTTTCTAATGGAGAAAGTACTATAAGGGTGTGGTGGGAAAAATGTTTCACTTGATATTGCCTAGTTGAATTTGACTTTGAATTACAGATATTTGTTTTGTATTTTAATAAATATAAATTTTCTAAAGGCTCCCAGAAACAAGGTTTGCAAGCTGTGATTGAAATTAGACAATTCTCCCTGTTTTTTTTTCTTAGAGATATATATATTTATTTTTTTAAAATATATTGTTGGGTGGGCTGCATGACTATCTTTTACCTGTGGCAAAACACTTTACACTAACGTTTTAAAATTGCAGGACATTAAAAGGATATAGAAATGCAATGCACTAGTAGGTTACAGTTTTTTATATGTTTATTGCAACAGTACTTGCATATACTGTGTGCTTAATCCATGCAAAGGGCTTAAGCACATTTTTAAAATCAGCTCTGGTGCAGCTGTGCTCTGCCAGTACTGAACTGAACAAAGTCAGTAACTAGTGGGAAATGCATGTAGTTGCCAATTACTGGCAGCTCCTGGAGAGAAGGGCAATTTCCTTCTTATTAGGAGAGTCCATGGCATCATTCCTTACTGTTGGGAAATACTGAACCTGGCCAGCAGGAAGAGGCAAAGACACCCCAGTCAAAGTCTTAAATACTCCCCCTACTTCCCTCAAATCCCAGTCATTCTTTGCCTTTCGTCACAGGAGGTTGGCAGAGAAGAGTCAGAAGATTCGGAGTAGTTCCTTATGAAGGGTATCTACCCTTCAAAATGGGATTGGAGTTTTAAGTAGTCTTGTCAGCCTCTCAGTGAGAGCATTGATGAAAGTTAGGGTCTGGATAAGCAGGGAGAATCTTTCTGCGAACCCATCCAGACTCGTAGTAACAGCTCCTAAGCAATCAGTGTTGATGAGTTTCACTGCCTGCTTCCATCACTCAAGTCCATGTCAGGAGCGATGCTACAAGACTGTCAAACTGTTGATTGTTGAGAGGCTGTGTTTCTGTTCCACGGCATAGAAGGTGCTGTTTTATCTTATTAGTCAATAGTCTGCTTTATTAGCGCAAGCTATGGAGGATTCTGATGCGTTAGAGAGTACTCCCTCTTTACCCAAGTCTAATACCTGTCTATATTGTGAGGAGGCCGCGGTATACCCGCCTGCTCAATTATCTTCCACATGCCTTGATAAAGTAATCATGTCAAAGAAAGTTAATATGTTTGATACCACTGAACCGTCCACCTCTGAGGAGTATCCGTCCTGTGAGGTGCGCACCCTACAGTCATCTAATACACATGCAGCTTCCCCTAGAACTCCTAATCTTCCATCTGGAGGGGCCCTTTTACCACAAGACTTTACTGAGCAGTTACAAACTGCTAAGCGCAAGCGAAAGGTTAAATATTGCCATCCTTCCCAGGGGTCATCTACTAGCTTATTGGTTTATCTGATACAAGATTATCCGATGATGAAGACGCCTCTGATACTTCAGAGGGTGCTCTTTCTGGGTTGGAATCTGCTGCCTTTAAGCCTCCAGCTGCGGAGGAACCTGACTTTAGATTTAGGATTGAACGTTTAAGTTTTCTGCTAAAGGAAGTTTTGGCTACTTTAGAGGTTCCAGAGCCTAAATTGCCTGAGGAACTTTTGATTCCTAAATTAGATAAGGTCTACGAGGACAGGGTTGTACCACAGACATTATTAAGAATGAGTGGGAAAGAATTGGTTCTTCTTTTTCCCCTTCTTCCTTTAAAAAAATGTTCCCGGTTCCGGACTCTCAATTGGAGTTGTGGGGTTCCATCGCCAAGGTGAATGGCTCTTTCTCCACGTTTGCTAAACGCACTACTATCACGCTTGAGTATAGTTCATAGTTTAAAGAGCCCATGGATAAGAAAATAGAAACTCTGTTAAGAATGTTTTAACATACAGGATATTTGTTTCAAGCGGCTGTTGCTGGAGCAGCTACTTACTGGTGCGACTCCTTATCTGAGTTGATAGAGGTGGAGGGTCCCCTCGACATTATCCAAGAAAAAAAGGCCTTATTTGTGATGCAAATATGCAGTTTATTCGCCTGAATGCCAAGGCTTCAGGTTTTTCTGTTCAAGCCCGTAGGGCGTTCTGGCTGAAGTCTTGGTCTGCGGATATGACTTTAAAGTCAAGACTTCTTTCCCTACCATTTAAGAGAGAGATTCTGTTTGGTACAAGCTTGGACTCAATTATCTCCACAGTTACTGGAGGCAAAGGTACCCCTTTACCGCAGGATAAGACGAACAAACCTAAGGGACAAAGTCCTAATTTTCGTTCGGATAACCAGCAAAGCCTGAGCAATCCAAGGGGACTTGGAAGCCGGCTCAGTCTTGGAATAAATCAAAGCAAAACAAGAAGTCGTCATGAAGGGGCGGCCCCCGATCCGGCTCTGGATCTTGTAGGGGGCAGACTGTCACTCTTTTTGGAAGCTTGGTTTGGGGACGTGCAAGACCCGTGGGTCCTGGAAGTCATCGTTCAGGGATACAGAATAGGTTTCAAGTCTTATACACCCAGGGGCAGATTCCTCTTGTCAAACCTGTCTTCAAGGTCAGAAAAGAGAGAGGCCTTTCTAGGGTGCCTGAGGGATCTCTCCTCCCTGGGATTCATTGTCCCGGTACCGCTTGCAGAAAGAGGTCTGGGATACTACTCAAACCTTTTTGTGGTCCCAATGAAGGAGGGAACTTTCCACCCGATTCTGGACCTAAAGTGCTTAAACAAATTCCTATCTGTTCCCTCGTTCAATTTGGAGACAATAAGGTCCATCCTTCCCTTAGTTCAGGAAGGACAGTACATGACCACGATAGATCTAAAGGATGCTTACCTTCACGTTCTAATACACAAGGAACACTTCAAGTTCCTAAGGTTTGCGTTCCTGGACCAGCACTTCCAGTTTATTGCACTTCCGTTTGGTCTAGCTACTGCTCCAAGAGTTCTTACGAAAGTTCTGGGGCTCTGCTTGCAGTGTCCAGAACCAGAGGTATAGCAGTAGCGCCATACTTGGACCATATTCTGGTTCAAGCATCATCCTGTCGCCTGGCAGAAGACCATTTGAAGTCTCTTCTGTTTCTTCAGATCTGTCTCAGCAGATTTCTCTGGACAACCGGTCGAGATAATCGATCTCCTGGTGGCTCTGTCCAGATCACCTGTCCCAAGGGACATCCTTCTTGAGACCATCCTGGGAGATTGTGACTACGGACACAAGTCTATCGGGATGGGGAGCAGTTTGGGATGCCAGGAAGGCACAGGACCTGTGGACTCGAGAGGAATCCCTCCTCCCGGTCAACATTCTGGAACTTCAAGCAATCTTCAATGCTCTGAAGGCTTGGCCTCTTCTGGGTTTGTCCCAGTTTATCAGATTCCAATCAGACAACATAACCTTTGTGGCTTACATCAACCATCAGGGGGGAACGTGGTGCTCCCTAGCAATGAGGGAAGTATCTTGAATTCTGGAGTGGGCGGAGGCCCACAACTGCTCGCTGTCAGCGATCCAAATTCCAGGTGTGGACAACTGGGAAGCGGATTTCCTCAGCAGACAATCCTTTCATCCTGGGGAATGGTCTCTCCATCCCGAGGTGTTTGCGGAGATTTGCAACAGATGGGGGACGCCGGAGATAAATCTCATGGCGTTCCGGCTCAATTCCAAGTTACCCAGATATGGGTTGAGGTCCAGGGATCCTTAAGCGGAGCTAATAGATGCATTAGCAGTGCCTTGGAGGTTCAATCTAATTTCCATTTTCCCGCCGTTGCCACTTCTTCCTCGTGTTGTGGCCCGCATCAAGCAGGAACAGGCATCAGTAATACGGATTGCTCCATTGTGGCCGCAAAGGATGTGGTTCGCGGGCCTGGTGGGGATGTCCTCATCTCCTTTGTGTAAGTTAGCTTGTCACAGGGATCTGTTGGAACAAGGTCCTTTTGTTCATGAAAATCTAGATTCTCGGAGGCTCACTGCGTGGAGATTGACTCTTTGTCCTAGCCAAGAGAGGTTTCTCTGAGAGGGCTATTGACACACTTATTAGGGCTTGTAAGCCTGTTACTCGTCTCATCTATCATAAGGTGTGGAGAGCTTACTTATTCTGGTGTGAAGAGTGTGGTTTAGCCTGGCATAAGGTTAAGGCTGCCAGGATACTTTTTCTCCAGGAGGGTCTGGAGAAGGACCTTTCTGCCAGTTCCCTGAGGGGACAGATTTTGGCCCTTTCTGTTTGGCTGCACAAGAGGCTCGCAGAGCTCTGACGTGCAATCTTTCGTTAAGTCTCTGATTTGGATCAGACCTGTGTTTAGATCTAACTCTCCACCTTGGAGTTTGAATCTTGTTCTTAAGTTTTTGCAACGGGCTCTGTGTGAGCCTATGCATTCGGTTGACATTAAATTGTTGTCTTGGAAGGTTCTTTTTCTATTGGCTATTGCGTTGGCACACAGAGTTCCTTGAAATAGCTGCCTTGCAATGTGAGCCTCCTTATCTGGTGTACTACTCTGATAAGACTGTCCTACGTACCCACTTGGGTTTTCATCAATCAGGAGATTGGGGGTCCTTCCTTATGTCCTAATTGTCGTTCTTCGAAGGAACGTTTACTTCATAATCTGGATGTGGTTCGAACTTTGAAGTTTCATCTTCAAGCTACTAAGGATTTTAGGCAAACTTCTTTCTTGTTTGTTATATACTCTGGGAAGGGTCTGAAGGCCTCTTCAGCTTCCTTATCTTTTTGGTTGAGGAGTATTATACACTTAGCTTACGAGTCAGCGGACTTAGACCTCCTCAGAGGATTACGGCTCATTCCACTAGAGCGGTGGCTTCCTCTTGGGCCTTTAGGAACGAGGCCTCTATGGATCAGATTTGTAAGGCGGCTGGCTACCTGGCAGATTTTGGGAGAGAGGTTTTACAGGCTGTGGTGCCCTCAGATTAGGGTCCGCCTTCCTTTTACCCCTCCCGTTCTCATTCAGTGTCCTTTCGAGCTTGGCTATAGTTTTCCCAAAAGTAAGGAATGATGCTGTGGAGACTCCTCATATTAAGAAGGAAAACAAATTCTGCTTACCTGATAATTTTATTTCCTCCTGTATGAGGAGAGTCCACGGCCCCCACCCGAATACTCCAATGGGCGGACCAAAATTTGGTTTTTCTCTTCCAGGACCATTTATACTCTATTTCTCCTACTGTTCCTTGTTCCCTTGGCAGAATGACTGGGGTATGAGGGAAGTATGGGGAGTATTTAAGCCTTTGGCTTGGGTGTCTTTGCCTCCTCCTGGTGGCCAGGTTCAGTATTACCCAACAGTAAGGAATGATGCCGTGGACTCTCCTCATACAGAAGAAAATTAAATTATCAGGTAAGCATAATTTCTTTCATGTAATTAACAAGAGTCCATGAGCTAGTGACGTATGGGATATACATTCCTACCAGGAGGGGCAAAGTTTCCCAAACCTCAAAATGCCTATAAATACACCCCTCACCACACCCACAAATCAGTTTTACAAACTTTGCCTCCGATGGAGGTGGTGAAGTAAGTTTGTGCTAGATTCTACGTTGATATGCGCTCCGCAGCAAGTTGGAGCCCGGTTTTCCTCTCAGCGTGCAGTGAATGTCAGAGGGATGTGAGGAGAGTATTGCCTATTTGAATGCAGTGATCTCCTTCTACGGGGTCTATTTCATAGGTTCTCTGTTATCGGTCGTAGAGATTCATCTCTTACCTCCCTTTTCAGATCGACGATATACTCTTATATTTACCATTTCCTCTACTGATTCTCGTTTCAGTACTGGTTTGGCTTTCTACAAACATGTAGATGAGTGTCCTGGGGTAAGTAAGTCTTATTTTCTGTGACACTCCAAGCTATGGTTGGGCACTTTATTTATAAAGTTCTAAATATATGTATTCAAACATTTATTTGCCTTGACTCAGAATGTTCAACTTTCCTTATTTTCCAGACAGTCAGTTTCATATTTGGGATAATGCATTTTAATTTAACATATTTTACCTTAAAATTTGACTTTTTCCCTGTGGGCTGTTAGGCTCGCGGGGGCTGAAAATGCTTCATTTTATTGCGTCATTTTTGGCGCGGACTTTTTTGGCGCAAAAATTCTATTTCCGTTTCCGGCGTCATACGTGTCGCCGGAAGTTGCGTCATTCTTTGACGTTATTTTGCGCCAAAAATGTCGGCGTTCCGGATGTGGCGTCATTTTTGGCGCCAAAAGCATTTAGGCGCCAAATAATGTGGGCGTCTTTTTTGGCGCTAAAAAATTTGGGCGTCATTTTTGTCTCCACATTATTTAAGTCTCATTATTTATTGCTTCTGGTTGCTAGAAGCTTGTTCACTGGCATTTTTTTCCCATTCCTGAAACTGTCATTTAAGGAATTTGATCAATTTTGCTTTATATGTTGTTTTTTTCTTTTACATATTGCAAGATGTTCCACGTTGCAACTGAGTCAGAAGTTACTACAGGAAAATCACTGCACAGTGCTGGAGCTACCAAGCTAAGTCTGCTATAAACTTTTGGTATCTGTTTCTCCAGCTGTTATTTGTATTGCATGTCATGTCAAACTTATTAATGCAGATAAAATTTCCTTTAGTACTGTTACATTACCTGTTGCTGTTCCGTCAACATCTAATTTTCAGAGTGTTCCTGATAACATAAGAGATTTTATTTATTTTATTTTAAATCCATTAAGAAGGCTATGTCTGTTATTTCTCCTTCTAGTATACATAAAAGTCTTTTAAAACTTCTCTTTTTTTCAGATGAATTTTTAAATGAACATCATCATTTTGATGCTGATAAATCTTTGTATTTGTCCAAGATGGAATTTATTCGTTCTTTACTTAAAGAAGTGTTATTTGCATTAGAAATAGAGGATTCTGGTCCTCTTGATACTAAATGTAAACGTTTAAATAAGGTAGTTATTCCAGAAGTGTTTTATCTCCCTGATGCTATTTCTGAAGTAATTTCCAGGGAATGGAATAATTTGGGTAATTTATTTACTCCTTCTAGACGTTTAAGCAATTTATATCCTGTGCCATCTGACAGATTAGAGTTTTTTGGGACAAAAATCCCTAAGGTTATGGGGCTGTCTCTACTCCTGCTAATGTACTACTATTCCTATGGCAGATAGTACTTCATTTAAGGATCCTTTAGATAGGAAAATTGAATCCTTTCTAAGAAAAGCTTACTTATGTTCAGGTAATCTTCTTAGACCTGCTATATTTTTAGCGGATGTTGCTGCAGCTTCAACTTTTTGGTTAGAAGCTTTAGCGCAACAAGTAACAGATCATAATTTTATAGCATTATTATTATTTTATAACATGCTAATAATTTTATTGGTGATACCATCTTTTGATATCATTAGAGTTGATGTCAGGTATATGTCTCTAGCTATTTTAGCTAGAAAAGTTTTATGGATTAAACTTGGAATACTGACATGTCTTCTAAGTCAACTTTGCTTTCCCTTTCTTTCCAGGGTAAATAATCATTTCGTTCCTTTCCTCACAACAAGGAACAAAAGCCTGATCCTTCATCCTCAGGAGCGGTATCAGTTTGGAAACTATTTCCAGTTTGGAATATATCCGAGCTTTATAGAAACCTATAGCCAGCTCCTAAGTACCTATGAAGGTGCGGCCCTTATTCCAGCTCAGCTGGTATGGGGCAGATTACGTTTTCTTCAAAGAAATTTGGATCAATTCCGTTCTTAATCTCTGGTTTCAGAAACATTGTTTCAGAAAGGTACAGAATTGGCTTCAAGTTAAGGCCTCCTGCTAAGAGATTCTTTTCTTCCCCGTGTCCCAGTTAACACAGCAAGGCTCAGCATTTCTGAAATGTGTTTCAGATCTAGAGTTGGCTGGAGTATTTATACCAGTTCCAGTTCTGGAACAGGGGCTGGGGTTTTATTTTATCTCTTCATTGTACCAAAGAAGGTCAATTCCTTCAGACCAGTTCTGGATCTATCATTATTGAATCGTTATGTTAGGATACCAACATTCAAGATGGTTACTGTAGGACTATCCTGCCTTTTGTTTAGCAAGGGCATTATATGTCTACAATAGATTTACAGGATGTGTATCTGCATATTCCGATTCATCCAGATTACTTTTAGTGTCTGAGATTCTCTTTTTAGACAAGCATTACCAGTTTTGTGGCTCTACCGTTTGGCCTAGCCTCAGTTCCAAGAATTTTTTTCAAAGGTTCTCGGTGCCCTTCTTTCTCTATTCAGAGAATAGAGTGTTGGTATTTCCTTATTTGGACGATATCTTGGTACTTGCTCAGTCTTCTCATTTTCGTAGAATCTCATACGAATCGACTTGTGTTGTTTCTTCAAGTTCATGGTTGGAGGATCAATTTACCAATCAGTTCATTGATTCCTCAGACAAGGGTAACCTTTTTAGGTTTCTAGATAAATTCAGTGTCTATGACTCTGTCCTTGTCAGTCAAGAGAAGTTTATCATTGATATCAGCTTGTCAAAACCTTCAGTCACAATCATTCCCTTTGGTAGCCTTATGCATGGAAATGTTGGGTCTTAGGACTGCCGCATCAGATGCGATCTCCTTTGCTCGTTTTTACATGCGACCTCTTCAGCTCTGTATGCTGAACCAATGGTGCAGGGATTACTCAAAGATATCTCAATTAATATCTTTAAACCGATTTTATGACACTCTCTGACATGGTGGACAGATCACCATCGTTTAGTTCAGGGGGCTTCTTTGTTCTTCCGACCTGGACTATAATCTCAACAGATGCTAGTTTTACAGGTTGGGGAGCTGTATGGGGGTATCTGACGGCACAAGGGGTTTGGGAATCTCAGGAGGTGAGATTTCCGATCAATATTTTGGAACTCCGTGCAATTTTCAGAGCTCTTCAGTCTTGGCCTCTTCCGAAGAGAGAGTTGTTCATTTGTTTTCAGATAAGACAATGTCACATCTGTGGCATACATCAATCATCAAGGAGGGACTCACAGTCCTCTGGCTATGAAAGAAGTATCTCGAATTTTGGTTTGGGCGGAATCCAGCTCCTGTCTAATCTCTGCGGTTTATATCCCAGGTATGGACAATTGGAAAGCGGATTATCTCAGTCGCCAAACGTTGCATCCGGGCGAATGGTCTCTTCACCCAGAGGTATTTCTTCAGATTGTTCAAATGTGGGAACTTCCAGAAATAGATCTGATGGCTTCTCATCTAAACAAGAAACTTCCCAGGTTTCTGTCCAGATCCCGGGATCCTCAGGCGGAGGCAGTGGATGCATTTTCACTTCCTTGGAAGTATCATCCTGCCTATATCTTTCCGCCTCTAGTTCTTCTTCCAAGAGTAATCTCCAAGATTCTGAAGGAATGCTCGTTTGTTCTGCTGGTAGCTCCGGCATGGCCTCACAGGTTTTGGTATGAGGATCTTGTCCGGATGGCCTTTTGCCAACCGTGTACTCTTCCGTTAAGACCAGACCTTTTGTCTCAAGGTCCTTTTTTCCATCAGGATCTGAAATCCTTAATTTAAAGGTATGGAGATTGAACGCTTGATTCTTGGTCAAAGAGGTTTCTCTGACTCTGTGATTAATACTATGTTACAGGCTCGTAAATCTGTATCCAGAGAGATATATTATAGAGTCTGGAAGACTTATATTTCTTGGTGTCTTTCTCATCATTTTTCTTGGCATTTTTTTAGAATACCGAGAATATTACAATTTCTTCAGGATGGTTTAGATAAGGGTTTGTCCGCAAGTTCCTTGAAAGGTCAAATCTCTGCTCTTTCTGTTCTTTTTCAACAGAAAGGTTGCTATTCTTCCTGATATTCATTGTTTTGTACAAGCTTTGGTTCGTATAAAGCCTGTCATTAAGTCAATTTCTCCTCCTTGGAGTTTGAATTTGGTTCTGGGAGCTCTTCAAGCTCCTCCGTTTGAACCTATGCATTCATTGGACATTAAATTACTTTCTTGGAAAGTTTTGTTCCTTTTGGCCATCTCTTCTGCTAGAAGAGTTTCTGAATTTTCTGCTCTTTCGTGTGAGTCTCCTTTTCTGATTTTTCATCAGGATAAGGCGGTGTTGCGAACTTCTTTTGAATTTTTACCTAAAGTTGTGAATTCCAACAACATTAGTAGAGAAATTCCTTCATTATGTCCTAATCCTAAGAATTCTAAGGAGAAATCATTGCATTCTTTGGATGTTGTTAGAGCTTTGAAATATTATGTTGAAGCTACGAAATCTTTCCGTAAGACTTCTAGTCTATTTGTTATCTTTTCCGGTTCTAGGAAAGGCCAGAAAGCTTCTGCCATTTCTTTGGCATCTTGGTTGAAATCTTTAATTCATCTTGCCTATGTTGAGTCGGGTTAAATTCCGCCTCAGAGAATTACAGCTCATTCTACTAGGTCAGTATCTACTTCCTGGGCGTTTAGGAATGAAGCTTCGGTTGACCAGATCTGCAAAGCAGCAACTTGGTCCTCTTTGCATACTTTTTCTAAATTCTACCATTTTGATGTCTTTTCTTCTTCTGAAGCAGTTTTTGGTAGAACAGTTCTTCAGGCAGCGATTTCAGTTTGAATCTTCTGCTTATGTTTTTTGTTAAACTTTCTTTTGGGTGTGGATTATTTTCAGCAGGAATTGGCTGTCTTTATTTTATCCCTCCCTCTCTAGTGACTCTTGTGTGGAAAGATCCACATCTTGGGTAGTCATTATCCCATACGTCACTAGCTCATGGACTCTTGTTAATTACATGAAAGAAAACATAATTTATGTAAGAACTTACCTGATAAATTCATTTCTTTCATATTAACAAGAGTCCATGAGGCCCACCCTTTTTTGTGGTGGTTATGATTTTTTTGTATAAAGCACAATTATTCCAATTCCTTATTTTATATGCTTCGCACTTTTTTTCTTATCACCCCACTTCTTGGCTATTCGTTAAACTGATTTGTGGGTGTGGTGAGGGGTGTATTTATAGGCATTTTGAGGTTTGGGAAACTTTGCCCCTCCTGGTAGGAATGTATATCCCATACGTCACTAGCTCATGGACTCTTGTTAATATGAAAGAAATGAATTTATCAGGTAAGTTCTTACATAAATTATGTTTTTATGGTTTTGCTCCAGAGATGGCTTTAACTATGTGTGTATCTCCTGCATAAGAGGTGTTAACACATATATTTATTTGTAAGTGCAATAGTTTGTGTAACTTTCTTCTATATTAAGTATATATTTAGATTTGTATTCTATTTTTTAAATAGGCTTCATGAGGAGATTTTGGACTTCTACAAATATATGTCCCCACGTCCAGAGGAGGAAAGAATGCGAATGGAGGTTGTTAATAGAATCGAAAATGTTATAAAGGAATTATGGCCAAATGCAGATGTGAGTTGTATTATGGATTTTTCTTTTTATAAGTAACTTTTTTTTTTATCTTAATGAGATATACAGGTAGCCCTCAGTTTACGCCGGGGTTAGGTTCCAGAAGGAATGTTTGTAAATCGAAACCGTTGTAAATTGAAACCCAGTTTAAAATTTAAGTCAATGGGAAGTGAGGGAGATAGGTTCCAGGCCCCTCTCAAAATTGTCATAAGTAACACCTAATACATTATTTTTAAAGCTTTAAAATGAAGACTTTAAATGCTAAACAGCATTATAAACCTAATCAAATAATCACACAACACAGAATATATAATTAAACTAAGTTAAATGAACAAACATTTGCTAAACAGCATTATAAGCCTAATAAAATAATCACACAACACAGACTTCACTTGCATTTTTCTGCAAACAGTTCTTTCTATGCATTCCAATCTGGACTGATTTATAGACAGGAAGATCTTGTTCCTTTGAATTCTGCTCGATAGCTCAGGTCTGGTTAAACTGATTAATTTTAGCTTGCTTGGCTTTGCTGCAACACAAGCGGACAGCTCCACCTACTGGCTATTTTAATAAATGCATTGCTTCTCAATGCTTTTCAATAGCAGTCACATGACTGGAAAAAAAGGTTGTTATTCTGAAACGGTGTAAATTGAACCGTTGTAAACCGAGGGCCACCTGTATTGTGAAAACGATATTCAAAGTCTCAACCTTTTGCAGTGTCCTCAAAGTGATGGTAAACTTTCCCCTTTTATAAACGGATGATCTGAAATGTTAGCAATATTTAAGATTGATTTTGTCATCAGTTGTATTGAAGTTACGCTTTAACTTGCTTTTTAATTTATTACTGAAATTCAATAACCCCAAGCTTCAAAGGTAAATTTATTTTTTGTGAGTGAACGGTTTTAACTGTTTTCCTATCGGCGCTCTAGTTAAAAAAACAGTTGTGGCTACAGCACTGATTGGAGAACAGTCAAAATTGGCAGCTCACAAAAGAAAAAAAATGTTGGAAGTGGGCAGCTGTAGCGTGGTCTCTGAATTTCAGTGCTACATTAAAAAGTAAGTTAAAGCGCATCTTCATTACAACTGATAAATTGAACTTTATCTAAAATATCGTTAACATTTCGCAACTGTTTATATAAAAAGGAGAGTTTACCATCACTTTAAAAGGACAGTAAACACTTTGAATTTGTAATATAAATATTGAATTATGCACAGTAAAACTACTTTGCTGTTTACTTTAGTTATTTATTTTTCCCCTTTCCTGTAATTCTAAATCTAAAAATTGTGGTTTTTCTAGTCCTAAAAACTGAAAGAGTGCATGGCAGAATCACAAGCCTAACTGTGCCACCTTTTTCTCCCTTATTTGCAGTTTCTTTCCTTCCATAAGGCAGGGAGAGTCCACGACTTCATTCGTTACTGTTGGTGAAAAACACCTGGCCACAAGGAGGAGGCAAAGACACCCCAGCCAAAGGCTTAAATATCCCCCCCACTTCCCCTATCCCCCACTCATTCTTTGCCTTTCGTCACTATAGGAGGTGGCAGAGAAGTGTCAGAAGATTTGGATCGTCCTGTAATGGGTATGTTCCCTTCAAGAAGGATTGGAGTTTTAAGTAATCATGTCAACCTCTCAGTGAGAGTATTGATGAAAGTTACAGTTTGGAGATGCAGGGAAAGTTTTTCTGTGAAACCATCCAGACTGTCGCTAACAGCTCCTGAGCAATTAGTGTTGACGAGTTTCACTGCTTGCTGTTACACACTCAAGTCCATGTCAGAAGCGCTGCTGCAAGACTGTCACACTTGAGCTGCTGTGCCTGTTCCACAGCATGGATCCTGGAGGGTAAGAACGTTTTTTTATATATACACTTTAAAACGCTATACAGGGTCACAGTGTGGCTCCTTTTATAGCTCGATAGGATCAAGGGTTAATATCTCCTTCAGGGAGATTATTTGAACAGCTTGTGGATTTATATCTGCTTAATGTGAGTTTTTTTGGGCTCATAGACTGTGTTTTTTTTTTTTTTTTTTTTGGCTTGGAACAAACAGGTTTCACTTTCGTTTTTGAAGTGTTGCACAGCTCATAATAGTTTAGCGCCTTTTTTCGTATCAGGGGAAGTCCTGTCTTACACACCACGTAACCGGGTGTGGTCTCTTTAATTTCCTAAGATCCTGCTGCAGACATCTCTTTTGAGGAGAGTATTTTCACTGTTAGCTGTCTAGGTCTAGAAGGTGGTGAGTGCCCCAGCCATTGGGAGTATTAAGGTACCGTTTTTTAAATAAGTGTTCCTTTTTGTTTGTCCTTCTGTGGGTATATACAAAGCTATGGAGAGCTCTGATACTACATTAGAAGGTTCCACTCCTTCTGTACTGATTAATAATTCCTGTTTATATTGTGAGGAGGCTGTGGTTTGCCCGCCTGCTCAATTTTGTTCCATTTGCCTAAACACTGTTCTAAAGTCTAAGAAGGGAGACAAGCCTGCTAATACTCATATTAGCCTTTCTGAGCCGTCTACTTCTTAGGAATCTGGGTCCCGAGAAATTACTACTCTATCAACATTACCCGCTCCACATGCTGTTCCATGCGGCTCATCTAATCCTCCATCTGGAGGGGGCCTTTTTCCAGCGGACTTTACCGTGCTGTTACAATCAGCTGTGTCTGCGGCCCTGAGTGCCTTACCTCGCTCTGACAAACGCAAGAGAATCATATTTCTCCTGACCTTGAGTCATCTAAATATTTGTCGGATTTAGCTACTATGTCTCAGCTATCCAAAGAGGAGTTAACCTCTGTAGCGTCACAGGGTGAACTTTCTGAGTCGAAGATTTCAGTTTCTAAACCTCCTTCAGCAGAGGAACCCTCCTTTTAGATTTTAAAATTGAGCATCTGCGTTTTTTTATTAAAGGAGGTCCTGTCTACACTAGAGGTTCCAGAAGCTATTCTCCCTGAAGAACCTAAGATCTCTTAATTAGACAGGGTTTATGAAGATAGGAAGGTCCCTCTGACTTTTCCTGTGCCAGTCAAGATGGCGAACATTATTAGTAACAAATTGGAAAGAGTAGGAACTTCTTTTCCCCCCCTCGTCTACTTTTAAAAAATTTATTCCCTGTTCCTGACTCTCAACTCGATTTGTGGGGCTCTATCCCTAAGATGGATGGCGCTATCTCTTCGCTGGCTAAGCATTCTACTATCCTTCTGGAGGATAGCTCTTTTAGAGAGCCTATGGATAAGAAAACGGAAACTTTTCTGATGAAGATGTTTCAACATAGAGGGTTTTTATTTCAACTGGCGGCAGCTGTAGCCACGGTTGCTGGAGCAGCTACCTACTGGTGAGACACACTGTCGGTCCTCGTTGAGGTGGAGACTCCCCTTGAGAATATTCAGGAGAGAATTAAAGCACTGCGAATTGCTAACTCCTTCATATGTGACACAAATATGCAGATTTGCATAAATGCAAAGGCTGCTGGCTTTGCGGTTCTATCCCTCAGGGCTCTCTGGTTGAAGTGTTGGTCTGCGGATATGACGTCTAAATCCAGACTCCTTTCACTTCCCATTAAGGGGAAGATTTTATTTGTTCTAGGACTGGACTCTATTATCTGTATGGTTACCGGAGGGAAAGGTGCCTTCCTACCATAGGATAAGAAGAATATGACTAAGGGACGGCAACTGTCTAATTTTCGTTCCTTTTGTGCTGACAAGTCACAACGACAGCACTTCTCTTCCAAGTCTAAGCAGCCCAAGAGTACCTGGAAGCCGGCTCACTCCTGGAATAAGTCCAAACAGACAACAAAGCCTGCCAAAACAAATCTGCATGAAGGGGCGGACCCTGATCCAGGAACGGATCGAGTAGGGGGCAGACTGTCCCTTTTTTTCAGACTCTTGGTTTCAGGATGTACAGGACCCTTGGGTCCTAGAGGTTGTATCTCAAGGATACAGGATAGGATTCAAGTCTCATCCACCCAGGGGCAGATTCCTACTCTCCAGTCTGTTTACAAGACCAGAAAAGAGGGCTGCCTTCTTAGGTTGTGTATGGGATCTCTCCTCTCTAGGAGTATTTGTCCCGGTACCTACAACAGAAAGAGGTTTGGGGTTTTATTCAAACCTTTTTGTGGTTACAAATAATGAGGGAATTTTTCATCCAATTCTGGACCTAAAGTGCCTAAACAATTTTCTGAGTGTTCCCTCTTTCAAGATGGAGACAATACGGTCAATCCTTCCTCTGGTTCAGGAAGGACAGTTTATGACCACTATAGACTTGAAGGATGCATACCTTCACGTTCTGATTCACAGGGAACATTTTCAGTTCCTGAGGTTTGCTTTTCTGGACCAGCACTTCCAGTCCATAGCTCTTCTGTTTGGCCTAGCTACTGCTCCAAGGATATTTTCAAAGGTTCTGGGGCTCTTCTAGACATTGCCAGAACATGATGTATTGCAGTAGCGCATTACCTGGACAATATCTTGGTACAGGCACCATCTTTTCGTCTAGTGGACGAACATTCTGAGTCCCTTTTCAATCTTCAATCACATGGATGGAAGATAAACTTGGAAAAGAGTTCCCTTACTCCAAGGACAAGGGTTAATTTTTCTGGGACCTATAATAGACTCTGTATCTATGAGAATATTCCTCACAGATCAGAGATGTTGCAAGCTAATTTCGGCATGTCTTGCCCTCCAGGCCTCCTTGAGACCCTCAGTACTATGGAGGTTCAGACTCGTATATTTTTCCTCCATTACTGCTTCTACCTTGTGTGTTGGCTTGCATTAAGCAGGAGCGAGCATCAGTGATTCTGATTGCTCTGTCGTGGCCGCGAAGTATGTGGTTTGCGGATCTGCTAGGGATGTCTTCATCTCCTCAGTAGAGGTTACCTTTTCGCAAAGATCTGCTGATAACAGGGTCCCTTTGTTCATAAAAATCTAGATTCTCTGAGGCTGACTGCATGGCGATTGAACGCTTAGTCTTAGCCAAGAGAGGGTTTTCTGAGAGTGTTATCGACACTCTCTGGTTCAAGCTTGTAAGCCAGTTACTCGTATCTACCATAAAGTGTTGAGGACTTATTTGTACTGGTGTGAAGAGCGTGGCTTTTCCTGGCATAAGGTTAAGGTTGCCAGAATTTTAGCTTTCCTCCAGGATGGACTGGAGAAGGGTTGATCTGCTAGTTCCATGAAGGGACAGATATCGGCCCTGTCGGTGTTACTGCACAAAAGATTGGCTGAGCTTCCGGATGTGCAGTCCTTCTTTTTAAAGGCTCTGGCTAGGATCAAACCCGTGTTTAGATCTGGATCTCTGCCTTGAAGCCTCTATCTTGTTCTTAGTGTTATGCAGCAGGCTCTGTTTGAGACTATGCATACTGTTGACATTAAATTGTTATCTTGGAAGGTTCTTTTCTTTTGTACCGAGTCCACGGATTCATCCTAACTTGTGGGATATTGTCCTTCCTGACAGGAAGTAGCAAAGAGAGCACCACAGCAGAGCTGTCTATATAGCTCCCCCCTTAACTCCACCCCCCAGTCATTCTCTTTGCTGGCTCTAAGCAGGAAGGGTAAAGAGAAGAGGTGTTAAACTGTTAGTTTTTATTTTATCTTCAATCAAGAGTTTATTTCTCTTGTAAGGTGTATCCAGTCCACGGATCATCCATTTCTTGTGGGATATTCTCATTCCCAACAGGAAGTTGCAAGAGGACACCCACAGCAGAGCTGTAATATAGCTCCTCCCTTAACTGTCATACCCAGTCATTCTCTTGCAACTCTCAACAAGCAAGGACGTTGTAGGAGAGAGTGGTTAAATATAGCTAGTTTATTTTCTTCAATCAAAAGTTTGTTATTTTTAAATAGTACCGGAGTTGTGCTATTTTATCTCAGGCAGTAAATAGAAGAAGAATCTGCCTGAGGTTTCTATGATCTTAGCAGGTTGTAACTAAGATCCATTGCTATTCTCACATATGTCTGAGGGGATTACACAGATTAGGTAACTTCAGCGAGAGAATGGCGTGCAGTTTATTCTGCTATCAGGTATGTGCAGTTATAATTTTTTCTAGAGATGGAAAACACTAGAAAATGCTGCTGATACCGGATTAATTTAAGTTAAGCCTGAATACAGTGATTTAATAACGACTGGTATCATGCTTACTCCCAGGGGTAATACCCTTATGATATTTACAATATAAAACGTTTGCTGGCATGTTTAATCGTTTTTATATATGCTTTGGTGATAAAACTTTATTGGGGCCTAGTTTTTTCCACATGGCTGGCTTAAATTTTGACTAGAAACAATTTCCACTGTTGTAGTATAAAAGTTACAGTTGGTGCAGTTAAAATTACAAACTGTGACATCCAGCTTCCCTCAAAGGCCCTCTGAATGCTATAGGACATCTCTAAAGGGCCCAAAGGCTTTCCAAAGTCGTTTATTGGGGAAGGTAGGGCTACAGCTTGCTGTGGCAGTTGGTTGTGACTGTTAAAAAACGTCTATTTCGTTTTTTTTGGTTTTTTTTTTATCCATTTTTTTTAACTAAGGGGTTAATCATCCATTTGCAAGTGGGTGCAATGCTCTGTTAGCCTATTATAAACACTGTAAAAATTTTGTTTGATTTACTGCATTTTTTTCACTGTTTTTCAAATTCTGACAAAATTTGTTTCTCTTAAAGGCACAGTACCGTTTTTTATATTTGCTTGTTAACTTGATTTAAAGTGTTTTCCAAGCTTGCTAGTCTCATTGCTATTCTGTATAAACATGTCTGACAAAGAAGAAACTCCTTGTTTATTATGTTTAAAAGCCATGGTGGAACCCCCTCTTAGAATGTGTACCAAATGTACTGATTTTATTTTATGCAATAAAGATCATTTTCTGTCTTTAAAAAATGTATCACCAGAGGAATCTGACGAGGGGGAAGTTATGCCGACTAACTTTCCCCACGTGTCATGATTCTAATATTTCTACATTTAAATTTAAGCTTGAACACCTCCGCGTGTTGCTTAGGGAGGTTTTAGCTGCTCTGAATGACTGTGATACCATTGCAGTGCCAGAGAAATTGTGTAGACTGGATAAATACTTTGCAGTGCCGGTGTGTACTGATGTTTTTCCAAATACCTAAAAGGTTTACAGAAATTATTAATAAGGAATGGGATAGACCAGGTGTGCCGTTCTCTTCCCCTCCTATTTTTAGAAAAATGTTTCCAATAGACGCCACCACATGGGACTTATGGCAGACAGTCCCTAAGGTGGAGGGAGCAGTTTCTACTCTAGTAAAGCGTACTACTATCCCTGTCGAGGACAGTTGTGCTTTTTTTTTTTTTTAATCCAATGGATAAAAAATTAGAGGTTACCTTAAGAAAATATTTATTCAACAAGGTTTTATCCTACAGCCCCTTGCATGCATTGCCCCTGTCACTGCTGCTGTGGCGTACTGGTTTGAGTCTCTGGAAGAGGCTTTACAGGTAGCGACTCCATTGAATGACATACTTGGCCAACTTAGAGCACTTAAGCTAGCCAATTCTTTTATTCTGATGCCATTGTTCATTTGACTAAACTAACGGCTAAGAATTCTGGTTTTGCTATACAGGCGCGCAGAGCGCTATGGCTTAGATCATGGTCAGCTGACGTGACTTCAAAATCTAAGCTACTTAATATTCCCTTCAAGGGGCAGACCCTATTCGGGCCTGGTTGAAGGAGATTATTGCTGATATCACTGGAGGAAAAGGTCATGCCCTTCCTCAGGACAGGTCCAAATCTAGGGCCAAACAGTCTAATTTTCATGCCTTACAAAACTTCAAGGCAGGTGCGGCATCAACTTCCTCTAATAATAAACAAGAGGGAACTTTTGCTCAATCCAAGATGGTCTGGAGACCAAACCTGACATGGAAAAAAGGTAAGCAGGTAAAAAAGCCTGCTGCTGCCTCTAAGACAGCATGAAGGAACGGCCCCCTATCCGGGAACGGATCTAATAGGGGGCAGACTTTCACTCTTTGCCCAGGTGTGGGCAAGAGATGTTCAGGATCCCTGGGCGTTGGAAATTATATCCCAGGGATATCTTCTGGACTTCAAAGCTTCCCCCCCAAAAGGGAGATTTCACCTTTCACAATTATCTGCACACCAGATAAAGAGAGAGGCATTCTTACACTGTGTACGAGTCCTCCTAGTTATGGGAGTGTTCCATCCAGTTCCAAAGGAGGAACAGGGACAGGGTTTTTAGTCAAATCTGTTTGTGGTTCCCAAAAAAGAGGGAACCTTCAGACCAATTTTGGATCTAAAGATCTTAAACAAATTCCTCAAAGTTCCGTTGTTCAAGATGGAAACTATTCGTACCATCCTACCACTGATCCAGGAGGGTCAATATATGACTACAGTGGATCTAAAGGATGCTTATCTTCACATTCCGATACACAAAGATCATCATCAGTTTCTCAGGTTTGCCTTTTAAGACAAGCATTACCAGTTGTAGCTCTTCCCTTGGGATTAGCTACAGCCCCAAGAATCTTTACAAAGGTTCTAGGGTCACTTATGGCGGTCCTAAGGCCACGGGGCATAGCAGTAGCCCCTTATTTAGACGACATCCTGATACAGGCGTCAAACTTCCAAATTGCCAAGTCTCATACGGACGTAGTACTAGCATTTCTGTGGTCGCTTGGGTAGAAAGTGAACGAGGAAAAGAGTTCTCTATCCCCACTCACAAGAGTTTCCTCTCTAGGGACTCTGATAGATTCTGTAGAAATGAAAATTCACCTGACGGAGTCCAGGTTATCAAAGCTTCTAAATTCCTGCCGGGTTCTTCATTCCATTCCGCGCCCTTCGGTGGTTCAGTGTATGGAAGTAATCGGCTTAATGGTAGCAGCAATGGACATAGTGCCGTTTGCACGCTTACATCTCAGACCGCTGCAACTATGCATGCTCAGTCAGTGGAGCGGGGATTACACAGATTTGTCCCCTCAACTGAATCTGGATCAAGAGACCAGGGATTCTCTTCTCTGGTGGCTATCTCGGGTCCATCTGTCCAAAGCTATGACCTTTCGCAGGCCAGATTGGACAATTGTTACGACAGATGCCAGCCTTCTAGGTTGGGGTGCAGTCTGGAACTCCCTGAAGGCTCAGGGATCGTGGACTCAGGAGGAGTCTTTCCTTCCATTAAATATTCTGGAACGAAGAGCGATATTCAAGGCTCTTCAGGCTTGGCCTCAGTTAGCAACTCTGAGGTACATCAGATTTCAGTCGGACAACATCACGACTGTAGCTTACATCAACCATCAAGGGGGAACGAGAAGTTCCCTAGAGATGTTAGAAGTTTCAAAAATAATTCGCTGGGCAGAGATTCACTCTTGCCACCTGTGACGAATCACGCCTTCTCAGCGTCACAATAGAGGGGTGTGGGCATGAAGGGGTTAATGGCACACAGCTCTGGTTCCCTTATCCTTGCAACTCTGCAAAAGGACCTTTAAAAGAGACACCACATTAACCAAATCTGACCCACACTGCTCTAATAATTTCCCTGCTGCCACCACCAAAACTTTTAAATTAAAGGGGAGTTCTGGGGAACCCCTAAAAACTCACACTATTTATTACTTAGGTAACGTGCCTTTAACCTTGTCTCAACAGGAGTGTGATTTCAGATATCAGAGTCCAAAGACAGAATTAGATTTTCTATGTGTTTAATAACAAAAATATCAACACAGGTTACACAGTGCAAAATTACACAGATATTCAAAATAAACATACAAATGCAAAGTTACAGTTCCTTAAAAAACAAAATTGGACCTGAAAAGAATTACACAATACCTAACTTATTATCAAATTCCTTTAGGTATGTGGAGAGCTGCCATCTGATGTTAGTCTCTTGGTCCCAAGGCAGTTCTGACCAAAAAAGTCCTGCTGTTGCAAACCTAAACTTAGCTTTCCTTTGTCTTGTCAAAGACAACGCCCGGGTTATAATTTACAACGAGTGTGGCCAATAAAAACAAGTCTTAGCTACCACTATCAATTTCCAAGGGGAGGAGCGTTCGCATTCCTTTACACACATTTAACAGCACTAGGCTGAGGAGGGGGGAAGGAAGGGGGGGGGGGAGAAAGTCTCAGCTTACAGCTTTCTGAGAGCAGACTTCACACACACAGCAAAAAAGCAATTCACCTTAACCTCTTCCACGCTGAGAACACAATACCACCTCTGCTGAGTAGCCAATCCATGTATCAACTACTCCACATGATTGTATCATGACACCTCCCCTTTTAAAATGGTGGAAATAGGGGGTCAGCCCACGCTGATCCCTTATGTCAACCTAAATCCTAGTCTTTCCTCGTTCATAAGACCATATCTGCCCTTTCTGCGCACTCTCAGCATTCATTTGCCCCTTGTAACAATTAGCATCAGCTGACACAATTTCTCTCGTGGAGGACATTTCCTTGCAGGATATCACACACTCGCTCTCACTCATAAAGGGATCTAGCAGCCCCTCAGGGTAACTCACTGGGGGACCAAGAGCAATTCTTGCTATGCTTAGGCCAGATACTCCACTGTTCACACCTACCCCAGTATGCTCTGTAGGAGTAGTAGGTTCGTTAGTCACTGCAGCTACATCTCCCTCCCCCTCTTCTTCACATCTGCCATTCCTATAGGGGAGGTCCACAGCCACACCCAAGGTACCATCTTGTTTTACCCTCTGTAACAGGACAGGATGTACTCTGACCCCTACACCAGCCATGCCATTCACTCCTCTTTGCATATGCAATGCTGGTTCTAGCACAGCACAGCCCTGCTGCTCTCTCACATTCCCACACACTGCATCAGGCATCCCATTGTCACAATCAATGGCAGTATACCCTTTTTCACTGGCACAATACAGTACTGGTACAGGTTCAGGTAAATCATCATTAACCCTAGGCTCTCCCTCCCAGCACCCAGGTTCAATAGCAGCAACATTGTTACAAACATTTTCAATACATCCCTCCCTAGGCTCTCCCTCCCAGCGCCCAGGTTCAATAGAAGTAACATTGTCACAAACATTTTCATTACATCCCTCTTCATCAGAACAAGACATTACTGGTGTACACACAGGCAGAGCTGCATTAACCCTCAGCCCCCCCTCCCAGCAATCATGTTCAAGGGAATTATCCTTTATTCTTTGGTGGGATACCTCCAGCTCTGGTGCAGCTAGTGATGTGTCCATCCCCAGCCTCCCCTCTGGGTCCCCCAAAGTTTCACACAGTACCTCAGTTGGTGCAGGGCCCTCTACTGGCCCTTCCAGGTTGCAGGTGTTGTCTTCTGGGGCATACTGACAAAGCATCCGGCCCAAATCATCGCCCAGCAAAACATCAACAGGGATATCCGCAGAAATCCCCACCTCCCGCAAACCTTTTCCCACACCCCAATCAAGGTACACTCGTGCCACAGGTACTGCGGGGCAAACTCCCCCAATTCCTTGAATGGACACAGTCCTCCCTGGTATAATGTTCTCCGGCTTTACCATTTCAGGATGCACCAAGGTAACCGAAGCTCCACTATCCCTGAGTCCTGTTGCCACCTGGTCACCCACAGATACCCTCTGTAGGTTCTCTCTCCGCTTCTGCCTTGGGAACCCACCCACAAACAAAACAGATGCTGGTGCCCCAGCCACATTCCCACCCTCAGGCTTCTTCTTTTCTGGGCAGGTGAAACTCAGATGCCCCATCTGGTTGCAAGTGAAACACCGGCGGGTATCCCCCTGTCCCGGTGTGGCCCCTGCCCCTCTGGCTGTAGGGTGTAGATGAGATGGTCTCTCTGCTACCTTGTTTGCTCTTTTCCACTTAGGGGACATGGCTTGCATAGCTTCCGGCCTGGTTGCAGGTGCTCTGTTGTTGGCGTAATCATTAGCCAGATCTGCAGCCTCTGCCACGGTTTTAGGTTTTCTGTCCAGAATCCATTCTCTGGCATCAGGACTTCGCGTTTGCATGAACTGCTCCAAGATCATCAAATCCTCCAAAGCCTCATGAGTGAGGACTTTTAGGCCCCCAGTCCATTGCTTAAAAGCAGACCTTAGCTGTGCAACATATTCTGTGCAGCTGTCATCTGCACTTTGGTGAAGACTCCGAAATTTTTTCCTGTAGAATTCCGGAGTGAGGTTAAAACTTTTTAATAAGGCTGTTTTTATGGCCTCATAGTCCTGGTCATCCTCCCCTGGAAGGGAAGCAAATACATCCAGTGCTTTACCCTTCAGGCGAGGAGCTAAATAGCGAACCCATTGCTCTGGGGGCAGCTGATACTGCTTGCATACCTTCTCAAAGCCCCTCAGAAAAACATCCAAGTCAGTGTCTCTTTCCAACATTGGAAAATACTCCAGACGGGGCCTCTCTGTTGCGGTTTCCCCGCGTTCACTGGTTTGGGGAGACAGGCTGGTTCTATTCCTCTGCATATCCAGCTCATGTCTCCGTTGAGCATCCTTTTCCTCCCTCTCTCTTTCTCTTTCTCTTTCTGCAGCCTCTCTCTCTTCTTTTCTTTCTCTCACTGCAGCCTCTCTCGCGGCAGCCTCCCTCTCTTCTTTTCTTTCTCTCTCAGCTGCTTCTTGAAACTTGAGGATCAATTCCATTCTCAGTTTAGGATCAGCATCCCCCAAGTACCTGAGTGCTGTTTGTAGCTCAGACTCCTTTTCACTCACAGGGGTAACAGCAGTAGGTATCATCTCCTGGGTTACCAGTTCCACAGTAACCCTTTCTGTGCCTGTTTCCTGCTCTGCTGGCAGGCCATCTGAATGCTGCAGTTCCTGGACCAACTGATCCTTTGTTTTGCCAAAAGTTGCAATGGCTCTCCCCTGACAAATTAGCTCCAGGGATTCTTTCGGCATCTTTCTATATTCTTCCATAATGAGAGTAGCAACAAACAAACAAGAGGAAGGGGAAAAGAAACTGCTTCTTTGCACTGCAATGTGTATATATATATATATATATATAATTAGGCACTGAGTTCTGTCTTTGGGAAATTGCACAAAAACATGCAATTTCTTTTAATGCTATCCAAATAGCACCAAAAAACTCTAAATATCCCCACCGCTGCCAGCCAGTTTGTGACGAATCACGCCTTCTCAGCGTCACAATAGAGGGGTGTGGGCATGAAGGGGTTAATGGCACACAGCTCTGGTTCCCTTATCCTTGCAACTCTGCAAAAGGACCTTTAAAAGAGACACCACATTAACCAAATCTGACCCACACTGCTCTAATAATTTCCCTGCTGCCACCACCAAAACTTTTAAATTAAAGGGGAGTTCTGGGGAACCCCTAAAAACTCACACTATTTATTACTTAGGTAACGTGCCTTTAACCTTGTCTCAACAGGAGTGTGATTTCAGATATCAGAGTCCAAAGACAGAATTAGATTTTCTATGTGTTTAATAACAAAAATATCAACACAGGTTACACAGTGCAAAATTACACAGATATTCAAAATAAACATACAAATGCAAAGTTACAGTTCCTTAAAAAACAAAATTGGACCTGAAAAGAATTACACAATACCTAACTTATTATCAAATTCCTTTAGGTATGTGGAGAGCTGCCATCTGATGTTAGTCTCTTGGTCCCAAGGCAGTTCTGACCAAAAAAGTCCTGCTGTTGCAAACCTAAACTTAGCTTTTCTTTGTCTTGTCAAAGACAACGCCCGGGTTATAATTTACAACGAGTGTGGCCAATAAAAACAAGTCTTAGCTACCACTATCAATTTCCAAGGGGAGGAGCGTTCGCATTCCTTTACACACATTTAACAGCACTAGGCTGAGGAGGGGGGAAGGAAGGGGGGGGGGGGAGAAAGTCTCAGCTTACAGCTTTCTGAGAGCAGACTTCACACACACAGCAAAAAAGCAATTCACCTTAACCTCTTCCACGCTGAGGACACAATACCACCTCTGCTGAGTAGCCAATCCATGTATCAACTACTCCACATGATTGTATCATGACACCACCTATCAGCTATCCATATCCCAGGTGTAGAGCACTGGGAGGCGGATTTTCTAAGTCGTCAGACTTTTCATCAGGGAGAGTGGGAACTCCATCCGGAGGCATTTGCACAACTGATTCATCGTTGGGGCAAACCAGAACTGGATCTCATGGCGTCTCGCCAGAACGCCAAGCTTCCGTGTTACGGATCCAGGTCCAGGGATCCCAAGGCGACACTGATAGATGCTCTAGCAGCGCCCTGGTCTTTCAACCTGGCTTATGTGTTTCCACCGTTTCCTCTGCTCCCTCGACTGATTGCCAAGATCAAGCAGGAGAGAGCATCAGTGATTCTGATAGCACCTGCGTGGCCACGCAGGACCTGGTATGCAGATCTAGTGGACATGTCATCCTTTCCACCATGGTCTCTGCCTCTGAAACAGGACCTTATACTTCAGGGTCCTTTCAACCATCCAAATCTAATTTCTCTGAGGCTGACTGCCTGGAGATTGAACGCTTGATTTTATCAAAGCGTGGCTTCTCCGAGTCAGTTATTGATACCTTAAGACAGGCACGAAAGCCTGTCACCAGGAAAATTTACCATAAGGTATGGCGTAGATATCTTTATTGGTGTGAATCCAAGGGTTACTCATGGAGTAAGGTCAGGATTGCTAGGATATTATCTTTTCTCCAAGAAGGTTTGGAAAAAGGATTGTCAGCTAGTTAAGAGTCTGGCAGATGTTCCAGACGTTCAGGCATTTTGTCAGGCTTTAGTTAGAATCAAGCCTGTGTTTAAACCTGTTGCTCCACCACACCATGGAGCTTAAACTTGGTTCTTAAGGTTCTTCAAGGAGTTCCGTTTGAACCTCTTCATTCCATAGATATCAAGCTTTTATCTTGGAAAGTTCTTTTTTTGGTAGCTATTTCCTCGGCTCGTAGAGTCTCTGAGCTATCTGCCTTACAATGTGATTCTCCTTATCTGATTTTTCAAACGGATAAGGTAGTCCTGCGTACCAAACCTGGGTTCTTACCTAAGGTGGTATCTAACAAGAATATCAATCAAGAGATTGTTGTTCCATCCTTGTGTTACACAATTTGGACGTGGTCCGTGCTTTAAAGTTTTACTTACAAGCTACTAAAGATTTTCGTCAAACATCTGCTTTGTTTGTTGTCTTCTCTGGACAGAAGAGAGGTCAAAAGGCTTCGGCAACCTCTCTTTCTTTTTGACTAAGAAGCTTAATCCGCTTAGCCTATGAGACTGCTGGACAGCAACCTCCTGAAAGGATTACAGCTCATTCCACTAGAGCTGTGGCTTCCACTTGGGCCTTTAAAAATGAGGCTTCTTTTGATCAGATTTGCAAGGCGACGACTTGATCTTCGCTTCATATTTTTTCAAAATTTTACAAATTTGATACTTTTGCTTCTTCGGAGGCTATATTTGGGAGAGAGGTTTTACGGGCAGTGGTTCCTTCCATTTAAGTTCCTGCCTTGTCCCTCCCTTCATCCGTGTACTTTAGCTTTGGTATTGGTATCCCACAAGTAATGGATGATCCGTGGACTGGATACACCTTACAAGAGAAAACACAATTTATGCTTACCTGATAAATTTATTTCTCTTGTGGTGTATCCAGTCCACGGCCCGCCCTGTCATTTTAAGGCAGGTAATTTTTAAATTTAAACTACAGTAACCACTGCACCCTATGGTTCCTCCTTTCTCGGCTTGTTTTCGGTCGAGGAGGGGAGGAGCTATATTACAGCTGTGCTGTGGGTGTCCTCTTGCAACTTCCTGTTGGGAATGAGAATATCCCACAAGAAATGGATGATCCGTGGACTGGATACACCAAAAGAGAAATAAATTTATCAGGTAAGCATAAATTGTGTTTTTAAAAGGTACCGGTGTTGTACTATTTACTCTCAGGCAGGACATAGATGAAGATTTCTGCCTGGAGGATGATTATCTTAGCATTTGTAACTAAGGTCCACTGCTGTTCCCACATGAGCAGAGGAGTACAGGAAAACTTCAGTGTGAGGAACGATTTCTTGCTATACAGCAATGAGGTATGTTCAGTCATTTTTTCTGCAGAGACTGTGTTAACTCAGAAAGGCTGACCGTATCCCCATTAGGGGAAGGGTAAGCAGTAATCCTAGTTTAATAAGGGGCATTACTAGCTTACATAATGGGCTAATTTCATGGGCACTCAGTTTGATGTTATATTTGCAAACGTTTGTGTGTCTGGGAGTAAAACGTTTTTTTATTTTATGATGGGACATCTGTTGAGGGTTCATTTGGCTTATTTAAAGGTTTTTGTAACCCACATGGTCTATAAACAGGGCTTTATGGATTTGGTTTAGGCCCCAGCAACATCGAGTGAGATGGGCGGGGCCTATTTTCGCGCCTCAGTTGCGCATCTAGTTATACAGACAGGCAGCAAGCAGCATCTCCAGAGGTCCTGGTACTCTCCTGAAGCCTAAACAAAGCTTTATCCTCATATTTTCGTCCCCTAAGGGCAGGTAGGCGCCACAGCAGAGCTTGTGGCAAGGTGCTGACAGGTTTTTTTTACCGGTTTTGGGCATTATCAATCCGGTTTGCTCATTTTGGGGTTTATTGCCTATTTACTTGGGATGCAATCTTTCTAAAGCTTTGTGGGTACACTGTTAAAATTTCAGAAGATTTGAAGCAATTTTAACCTGTTTTGCAGTTTGTGTATGCCTTTTTTTCTCTTAAAGGCACAGTACCGTTTTTGAAAATTGTGTTTTTTTCATTAAATAAAGTGTTTTCCAAGCCTGCTTGTCTCATTACTAGCCTTTTCAACATGTCTGACATTGAGGGAACCCATTGTTCAATTTGTTTAGAAGCCATTGTGGAACCCCCTCTTAGAATGTGTCCCACTTGTATTGATATGTCTAACTTGCAGACAGCATATTTTGAGTTTGGCAATGGATGATTCTAAGACAGAAGGAAATCAGGTTTTGCCATCTAGTTCTCCCCAAGTGTCATAACCAATAACGCCCGCACAAGCGACGCTAAGTACTTCTAGTGCGTCTAATTCTTTCACATTGCAAGATATGGCCTCAGTTATGAATACTACCCTTACAGAGGTTTTATCTAAACTGCCAGGGTTGCAAGGGAAGCGCAGTAGCTCTGGGTTAAGAACAAATGCTGAGCCTTCTGACGCTTTAGTTGCCGTATCCGATACTCCCTCACAATGTTCTGAGGTAGGGATGAGGGATTTGCTATCTGAGGGAGAGATCTCTGATTCAGGAAGGTTACTCCCTCAGACAGATTCAGATATGACGGCATTTAAGTTTAAGCTAGAACACTTTCGTTTATTGCTCAGGGAGGTTTTAGCGACTCTAGATGATTGTGACCCTATTGTAGTTCCAGAGAAATTGTGTAAAATGGACACATATCTAGAGGTTCCTGTTTACACTGATGTTTTTCCAGTCCCTAAGGATTTCGGACATTGTTACTAAGGAGTGGGATAGACCAGGTATTCTGTTCGCTCCCTCTCCTGTTTTTAAGAAAATGTTTCCCATATCTGACACCATGAGGGACTCATGGCAGACGGTCCCTAAGGTGGAGGGAGCTATTTCTACTCTGGCTAAACGTACAACTATACCTATTGAAGACGGTTGTGCTTTCATTGATCCTATGGATAAAAAATTAGAGGGTCTCCTAAAGAAATTTTTTGTTCATCAAGGTTTTCTTCTTCAACCTATAGCGTGCATTGTTCCTGTAACCACTGCAGCTGCCTTTTGATTTGAGGCTCTAGAAGCGGCGCTTCAAGTGGGAGACCCCACTAGATGATATTCTGGACAGAATTAAGGTTCTTAAGCTAGCTAATTCTTTTATTACAGACGCCGCTTTTCATCTCGCTAAGTTAGCGGCGAAGAATTCAGGTTTTGCCATTTTAGCGCGTAGAGCGTTATGGCTTAAGTCCTGGTCGGCTGATGTGTCATCTAAATCTAAGCTTTTGACCATCCCTTTCAAAGGTAAGACCCTATTCGGGCCTGCTCTGAAAGAGATAATTTCGGACATCATTGGGGGGAAGGGTCATGCCCTCCCTCAAGATAAGTCGAATAAGACGAGGACCAAACAAAATAATTTTCGTTCCTTTCAAAACTTCAAGGGTGGTCCCGCTTCCTCTTCCCCAGCTGCAAAGCAAGAGGGGAACTTTGCTCAATCCAAACCAACCTGGAGACCTAACCAGGCTTGGAACAAGGGTAAACAGGTCAAAAAGCCTGCTGCTGCCACTAAGACAGCATGAAGGGGTAGCCCCCGATCCGGGACCGGATCTAGTAGGGGGCAGACTCGATCTCTTTGCTCAGGCCTGGGCAAGAGATGTTCAGGACTCCTGGGCTGTAGAAATTGTAACCCAGGGGTATCTCCTAGATTTCAAGGATTCTCCTCCAAAGGGGAGATTCCATCTTTCTCAATTGTCTGTAAACCAGACAAAAAGAGAGGCGTTCTTACGCTGTGTAGAAGACCTTTTTACCATGGGAGTGATCTGCCCAGTTCCGACAGCAGAACAGGGGCAAGGTTTCTACTCAAATCTGTTGGTGGTTCACAAAAAAAGAGGGAACCTTCAGACCAATTCTGGATCTCAAGATCCTAAACCAATTCCTAAGAGTTCCATCTTTCAAGATGGAGACCATTTGGACTATTTTACCAATGATCCAGGAGGGTCCATATATAACCACCGTGGATTTAAAGGATGCATATCTACACATTCCTATCCACAAAGATCATCACCAATTCCTAAGGTTTGCCTTTCTGGACAGGCATTACCAGTTTGTGGCTCTTCACTTCGGGTTGGCCACAGCGCCAAGAATCTTCACAAAAAGTGCTAGGGTCCCTGCTGGCGGTCCTAAGGCCGCAGGGCATTGCAGTGGCGCCTTATCTAGACGACATCTTTATTCAAGCGTCGACTTTCCAACTAGCCAAGTCCCACACGGACTTAGTGTTGGCTTTTCTAAGATCTCATGGGTGGAAGGTGAACGTGAAAAAGAGTTCCCTTATTCCTCTCACAAGAGTTCCATTCCTGGGAACTCTGATAGATTCGGTGGACATGAAGATTTTTCTGACGGAGGTCAGGAAATCAAAGATTATAACCACCTGTCGATCTCTTCATTCCATTCCTCGGCTGTCAGTGGCTCAGTGTATGGAGGTAATCGGACTTATGGTAGCGGCAATGGACATAGTTCCGTTTGCTCGCTTGCATCTCAGACCACTGCAACTATGCATGCTCAAACAGCGGAATGGGGATTATGCAGATTTATCTCCTCAGATAAATCTGGATCAAGAGACCAGAGACTCTCTTCTGTGGTGGTTGTCACAGGATCACCTGTCCAGGGGAATGTGTTTCTGCAGGCCAGCGTGGGTTATAGTGACGACGGACGCCAGCCTACTGGGCTGGGGTGCAGTCTGGAATTCCCTGAAAGCGCAGGGTTTGTGGACTAAGGAGGAGACCCTCCTCCCGATAAATATTCTGGAATTAAGAGCGATATTCAATGCTCTTCAGACGTGGCCTCAGCTGGCTTCGGCCGGTTTCATCAGGTTTCAGTCGGACAACATCACGACTGTAGCTTATATCAATCATCAGGGGGGAACAAGGAGTTCCTCGGCGATGATAGAAGTTTCCAGGATAATCCGATGGGCAGAGACTCACTCTTGCCATCTATCAGCGATCTATATCCCAGGGGTGGAGAACTGGGAGGCAGATTTTCTAAGTCGTCAGACTTTTCATCCGGGGGAGTTGGAGCTCCATCCGGAGGTGTTTGCTCAACTGTTTCAGCTATGGGGCACACCAGAATTGGATCTGATGGCGTCTCGTCAGAACGCCAAGCTTCCTTGTTACGGATCCAGGTCCAGGGATCCCCAGGCAGTACTGATAGATGCTCTAGCAGTACCCTGGTCGTTCAACCTGGCTTACGTGTTTCCACCTTTCCCTCTCCTTCCGCGTCTGATTGCCAGAATCAAACAGGAGAGGGCTTCTGTGATTTTGATAGCACCTGGGTGGCCACACAGGACTTGGTATGCAGACCTGGTGGACATGTCATCTCTGCCACCATGGACTCTGCCACTGCGACGGGACCTTCTGATTCAAGGTCCGTTCAAGCATCCAAATCTAATTTCTCTGCAACTGACTGCTTGGAGATTGAACGCTTGATTTAATCAAAGCGTGGTTTCTCTGAGTCGGTCATAGATACCTTGATTCAGGCTCGAAAGCCTGTCACCAGGAAAATCTCATAAGATATGGCGTAAATATCTTTTTTGGTGCAAATCCAAAGGCTACTCATGGAGTAAGATCAGGATTCCTAGGATTTTGTCCTTTCTTCAAGAAGGATTGGAGTAAGGATTGTCAGCTAGTTCCTTAAAGGGATAGATATCTGCTTTGTCTATCCTAATACACAAGCGTCTGGCTGATGTCCCAGACGTTCAGGCTTTTTGTCAAGCTTTAGTTAGAATCAAGCCTGTGTTTAAACCTGTTGCTCCGCCATGGAGTCTAAATTTTAGTTCTTAATGTTCTTCAAGGGGTTCCGTTTGAACCCTTGCATTCCATAGATATTAAGCTTCTATCTTGGAAAGTTCTGTTTTTAGTTGCTATCTCTTCAGCTCGAAGAGTTTCTGAGCTATCTGCATTACAGTGCGACTTGCCTTATCTGGTTTTCCATGCTGATAAGGTGGTTTTGCGTACCAAACCTGGGTTCCTCCCTAAGGTTGTTTCTAACAGGAATATCAATCAGGAAATTGTTGTTCCTTCTCTGTATCCTAATCCTTCTTCTAAGAAGGAACGTCTGTTGCACAACTTGGACGTGGTTCATGCCTTGAAGTTTTATTTGCAGGCAACCAAAGATTTTCGCCAATCTTCTTCTTTGTTTGTTGTCTATGCTGGAAAGCGTAGAGGTCAAAAGGCTACGGCTACCTCTCTTTCCTTTTGGCTGAAAAGCATCATCCGTTTGGCTTATGAGACTGCTGGACAGCAGCCTCCTGAAAGAATTACAGCTCACTCCACTAGAGCGGGTGGCTTCCACATGGGCTTTTAAAAATGATGCTTCTGTTGAACAGATTTGTATGGCTGCGACTTGTTCTTCGCTTCATACCTTTCCAAATTTTACAAATTTGATACTTTTGCTTCTTCAGAGGCTATTTTTGGGGGAGAGGTTTTGCAAGCAGTGGTGCTTTCTGTTTAGGTTCCTGTCTTGTCCCTCCCTTCATCCGTGTCCTAAAGCTTTGGTATTGGTATCCCACAAGTTAGGATGAATCCGTGGACTCGGTACATCTTGCAAAAGAAAACAAAATTTATGCTTACTTGATAAATTTCTTTCTTTTGCGATGTACCGAGTCCACGGCCCGCTCTGTCTATTCAAGACAGATAGTATTTTTTTTAAAGTAAACTTCAGTCACCTCTGCACCTTATAGTTTCTCCTTTTCTTCCTTGGCCTTCGGTCGAATGACTGGGGGGTGGAGTTAAGGTGGGAGCTATATAGACAGCTCTGCTGTGGTGCTCTCTTTGCTACTTCCTGTCAGGAAGGACAATATCCCACAAGTTAGGATGAATCAGTGGACTCGGTACATCGCAAAAGAGAGAAATTTATCAGGTAAGCATTTTTTTCTGAGATTTCTTCTTTGCAATGTGATCCCCCCTTATCTTGTTTTCCATGCTCATAAGGCGGAAGCAGTGGCTTCCTCTTGGGCTTTTAAGAATGAAGCCTCAAAGGATCAGATTTGTAAGGCGGCTACCTGGTCCTCCTTACACACTTTTTCTAAATTTTACAAGTTTGATGAAAAGTTTTGCAGGCTGTGGTGCCCTCAGAATAGGGTCCACCTCCTTTTTGTTCCCTCCCGTTATTTATTCAGTGTCATCTGGAGCTTAGGTATAGTTTCCCAACAATAAGGAATAAAGTCGTGGACTCTCCCTGCCTTATGGAAGGAAAACATAATTTATGCTTACCAGATAAATTCCTTTCCTTCCTGGCAGGGAGAGTCAACGACCCTGCCTGTAATTTTATTTTTTTGATGGGCGGCTCCCTTTTTAGATTTCTTCTGGCTCCTTTTATACCCTGATGTTTCTCCTACTTTTCCTTGTTCCTTCGGCAGAATGACTGGGGGATAGGGGATGTGGGTGGGATATTTAATCCTTTGGCTGGGGTGTCTTTGCCTCCTCCTGGTGGCCAGGTGTTGGTTTTTCAAAACAGTTAGGCATTAAGTCGTGGACTCTCCCTGCCAGGAAGGAAAGGCATTTATCTGGTAAGCATAAATTATGTTTTTCTTCTGAAGCTTAACAATGGGGATCTTGTTAACACAGTGACAGTGGCAAACCCTGTCATCTTCAGACTCGAGTCTGGATTGGCTTTTCCAAATAATGAAAGTGGTGGGTGGAGTTTGACTATTGAAAAACAATTGGAGAAAACAAGGTATTAATCTGTTTCTCCTGTAGTGTGGACTGACCACACTACAGGAGAAATGAATTTATCAGGTAAGCATAAATTTTGTTTTTAATATAGTTCAGGCTGCAGATAAATGTTATAATTATTAAAGGGACATGAAACCCAAATCTTTTCTTTTGTGATTTAAAAAGAGTATGCCATTTTAAACAACTTTGTAATTTACTTAATTAAAGGAATAGGAAAGTCAAAATTAAACTTGCATGATTCCAGTAGAGCATATCATTTTAAGAAACCTTTAAATTCACTTTTATTTTCAAATGTGCTTTATTCTCTTGGTATCCCTTGTTGAAAAAGTATATGCGCATATCCTACACTAGTGGGAGTTATCTACTGATTAGTGCCTGCACACATTTGTCTCTTGAGAATGAAGCAGATTTGATAATAGAAGTAAATTGGAAAGTTGTTTGATATTGTGTGTTGTATCTGAATCATGAAAAAAACATTTTTGGGCTTTCTTGTCCCTTTTAGAAAGTAAATATGCATATTCTAAGATTAATATTAGCATTTATTTGCTATTTAGTGTTCCTTTTAAAAATAAATAAATAAAAAAAAACAGACTTTTCTCCAACATAGGTGTGTCCGGTCCACGGCGTCATCCTTACTTGTGGGATATTCTCCTCCCCAACAGGAAATGGCAAAGAGCCCAGCAAAGCTGGTCACATGATCCCTCCTAGGCTCCGCCTACCCCAGTCATTCTCTTTGCCGTTGTACAGGCAACATCTCCACGGAGATGGCTTAGAGTTTTTTAGTGTTTAACTGTAGTTTTTATTATTCAATCAAGAGTTTGTTATTTTGAAATAGTGCTGGTATGTACTATTTACTCAGAAACAGAAAAGAGATGAAGATTTCTGTTTGTATGAGGAAAATGATTTTAGCAACCGTCACTAAAATCCATGGCTGTTCCACACAGGACTGTTGAGAGCAATTAACTTCAGTTGGGGGAACAGTGTGCAGTCTCTTGCTGCTTGAGGTATGACACATTCTAACAAGACGATGTAATGCTGGAAGCTGTCATTTTCCCTATGGGATCCGGTAAGCCATGTTTATTGCGATCGTAAATAAGGGCTTCACAAGGGCTTATTAAAACTGTAGACTTTTTTTGGGCTAAATCGATTCATTATTAACACATATTTAGCCTTGAGGAATCATTTTATCTGGGTATTTTGATATAATAATATCGGCAGGCACTGGTTTAGACACCTTATTCTTTAGGGGCTTCCCCAAAGCATAAGCAGAGCCTCATTTTCGCGCCGGTGTTGCGCACTTGTTTTTGAGAGGCATGGCATGCAGTCGCATGTGAGAGGAGCTCTGATACTAAGAAAAGACTTTCTGAAGGCGTCATTTGGTATCGTATTCCCCTTTGGGCTTGGTTGGGTCTCAGCAAAGCAGATACCAGGGACTGTAAAGGGGTTAAAGTTCAAAACGGCTCCGGTTCCGTTATTTTAAGGGTTAAAGCTTCCAAATTTGGTGTGCAATACTTTTAAGGCTTTAAGACACTGTGGTGAAAATTTGGTGAATTTTGAACAATTCCTTCATGTTTTTTCGCAATTGCAGTAATAAAGTGTGTTCAGTTTAAAATTTAAAGTGACAGTAACGGTTTTATTTTAAAACGTTTTTTGTACTTTGTTATCAAGTTTATGCCTGTTTAACATGTCTGAACTACCAGATAGACTGTGTTCTGAATGTGGGGAAGCCAGAATTCCTATTCATTTAAATAAATGTGACTTATGTGATAATGACAATGATGCCCAAGATGATTCCTCAAGTGAGGGGAGTAAGCATGGTACTGCATCATTCCCTCCTTCGTCTACACGAGTCTTGCCCACTCAGGAGGCCCCTAGTACATCTAGCGCGCCAATACTCCTTACTATGCAACAATTAACGGCTGTAATGGATAATTCTGTCAAAAACATTTTAGCCAAAATGAACACTTATCAGCGTAAGCGCGGCTGCTCTGTTTTAGATACTGAAGAGCATGACGACGCTGATAATAATATTTCTGAAGGGCCCCTAACCCAGTCTGATGGGGCCAGGGAGGTTTTGTCTGAGGGAGAAATTACTGATTCAGGGAACATTTCTCAACAGGCTGAACCTGATGTGATTGCATTTAAATTTAAGTTGGAACATCTCCGCATTCTGCTTAAGGAGGTATTATCCACTCTGGATGATTGTGACAAGTTGGTCATCCCAGAGAAACTTTGTAAAATGGACAAGTTCCTAGAGGTGCCGGGGCTCCCAGAAGCTTTTCCTATACCCAAGCGGGTGGCGGACATTGTTAATAAAGAATGGGAAAGGCCCGGTATTCCTTTCGTCCCTCCCCCCATATTTAAAAAATTGTTTCCTATGGTCGACCCCAGAAAGGACTTATGGCAGACAGTCCCCAAGGTCGAGGGAGCGGTTTCCACTTTAAACAAACGCACCACTATACCCATAGAGGATAGTTGTGCTTTCAAAGATCCTATGGATAAAAAATTAGAAGGTTTGCTTAAAAAAATGTTTGTTCAGCAAGGTTACCTTCTACAACCAATTTCATGCATTGTCCCTGTCGCTACAGCCGCATGTTTCTGGTTCGATGATCTGATAAGAGCGGTCGATAGTGATTCTCCTCCTTTGGAGGAGATTATGGACAGAATCAATGCTCTCAAATTGGCTAATTCTTTCACCCTAGACGCCACTTTGCAATTGGCTAGGTTAGCGGCTAAGAATTCTGGGTTTGCTATTGTGGCGCGCAGAGCGCTTTGGTTGAAATCTTGGTCGGCTGATGCGTCTTCCAAGAACAAGCTACTTAACATTCCTTTCAAGGGGAAAACGCTGTTTGGCCCTGACTTGAAAGAGATTATCTCTGATATCACTGGGGGTAAGGGCCACGCCCTTCCTCAGGATCGGCCTTTCAAGGCAAAAAATAAACCTAATTTTCGTCCCTTTCGTAGAAACGGACCAGCCCAAGGTGCTACGTCCTCTAAGCAAGAGGGTAATACTTCTCAAGCCAAGCCAGCTTGGAGACCAATGCAAGGCTGGAACAAGGGAAAGCAGGCCAAGAAAACTGCCACTGCTACCAAGACAGCATGAAATGTTGGCCCCCGATCCGGGACCGGATCTGGTGGGGGGCAGACTCTCTCTCTTCGCTCAGGCTTGGGCAAGAGATGTTCTGGATCCTTG